>NC_044503.1:34209483-34219483 GCF_902362185.1 Chanos chanos | reverse complement strand
TGTTCTTTTTTTTTTTTTTTTTAAACCTCCTGAGACCTTTGGAAGAACGATTTCAGTGTTTAGGTAAAACTTTCAAGAGACTGTACTAAGAAGTGTTTGTGTGTGTGACTGTGACTGTGTGTGTGTGTGTGTGTGTGTGTGTGTGTGTGTGACTGTGTGTGTGTGTGTGTGTGTGTGTGTGACTGTGTGTGTGACTGTGTGTGTGTGTGTGTTGTAGGCACCTGCTTCCATGAGGAACACTAAGATGAGGGCTCGTGGTACATCCAGGAACTGAACGCAGCTCTCAGACAGCGGGCCAAAGACACCCACATCTCAGACATACTGGTGCAGGTATAACACACACACACACACACACACACACAGACATACACACACGCACGCACGCACTGAACACAGCTCTCAGACAGCGGGCCAAAGACACCCACATCTCAGACATACTGGTGCAGGTATAACACACACACACAGACACACACACATACACATACGCATGCACATACATGCACGTCCTTACACATATACATGCACACAAACACTCACCTACTAATGCATTTTATTCTCTCTCTCTCTCTCTCTCTCTCTCTCTCTCTCTCTCTCCAGGTCAATGGGAGGATTAAGGAGAGAGAGGGTTATGCTCCTGGATCAGCTCACCATCGCTGTAAAGAAATGTCTGAGTTCACCAGCTCTCTCTGCAAAGACCTCTACCTCTTCCCAAAGTACTGCCAGACAGCTAAACGCTCACAGACACACACACATTGTTCACACAGACACCACATACACACACACACACACACACATGCATTATACGCGCACACACACACACACACACTCAGTGTTTTCATAGATCACAAGATCTGATCGTTTTTGTAGAACAGAACTTGGAAACGAGTTTTAAAGACTCGCCACACCTGCACATCGAAATCTCGTCGATAAGAAGACAATACGGTTTTGTGTACATAGTTTTATCAGAGAAACTATCCAACCCCCCCCCCGTTTTAGCAATACACATGAGATGTTTTAAAAATATATGAATTGTTTTTATTCCAGATGTCTTCCCCGTTTTCCTCCAAGCGTAAATTCACCAGTTATGCTTTTAAAAAAGATTTTAAGATTTAAGATTTTAAATGTTTTTTTTTTTTTTTTTCCTTTTTACATAGCTCTATTTTTGTGATATTTTTTTGTAAGTACTGTTTTTAGGACCCTGTTTGTGACGTTTGTTTTTTGTTTCGTTTTGAATATTTTCCTTTGCTCTTGTTGAGCCATGCAGTTTTAAACAGTCCTTTGAAATTCCCTCTACGCACACACACACACACACTGGCTTTGTTTGGCAAGGTCAAGAATCAAATTCCGTCCCGTATCTCTAACTTGCCTTAGAACTCTATTCTTTCTGCGTTCTGTCTTGTTTGGTCTTTCTATCAGTATTCATACAGAGGTGTTCCAGATAAAACAACCTTCCATTACAGCAAGACCTCACACTGACCGGCACACTGTATACTGTCTCACAGTAGCATTCAGACTTTTCCCACACTTCAGACTTTCTCACAGTAGCATTCAGACTTTTCCCAGACTTCAGACTTTCTCACAGTAGCAGTCGGACCTTTCCCAGACTTCAGCCTTTCTCACAGTAGCATTCAGACTTTTCCCACACTTCAGACTTTCTCACAGTAGCATTTGGACTTTTCCCAGACTTCAGACTTTTCTCACAGTAACAGTCAGACTTTTCCCAGACTTCAGACTTTCTCACAGTAACAGTCGGACTTTTCCCAGACTTCAGACTTTCTCACATTCACGGTCTCATGGCCACGTATGGCAAATTCTTTTATCACGTTGACATTCCTCCCTGCACGGCCTGTCGGAATCACGAACATCTTTTATTTTACCTCAACCTGTCATTTGCGAGAATAAATCAGTCTGCGCTCTGTAGCCACAGTAGTGTCAGATTAGAGTTGATTTATTCAGAATAATCCAGTCTGTGCTCTGTAGCACAGCGGTGTCAGATTAGAATTGATTTATTCAGAATAATCTAGTCTGTGCTCTGTAGCACAGCGGTGTCAGATTAGAGTTGATTTATTCAGAATAATCCAGTCTGTGCTCTGTCGCACAGCAGTGTCAGATTAGAGTTGATGTATCCGGAATAATCCAGTCTGTGCTCTGTGCACAGCAGTGTCAGATTAGAGTTGATGTATTCGGAATAATCCAGTCTGTGCTCTGTCGCACAGCGTGTCAGATTAGAGTTGATGTATCCGGAATAATCCAGTCTGTGCTCTGTCGCACAGCAGTGTCAGATTAGAGTTGATGTATCCGGAATAATCCAGTCTGTGCTCTGTCGCACAGCAGTGTCAGATTAGAGTTGATGTATTCAGAATAATCCAGTCTGCGCTCTGTAGCACAGCAGTGTCAGATTAATACTGATTTATTCAGAATAATCTAGTCTGCGCTCTGTAGCACAGCGTTGTCAGATTAGAGTTGATGTATCCGGAATAATCCAGTCTGTGCTCTGTCGCACAGCAGGGTCAGATTAGAGTTGATGTATTCAGAATAATCCAGTCTGCGCTCTGTTGCACAGCAGTGTCAGATTAGAGTTGATTTTAGTCAGATGTTGAGTGCACATACACTTCAGATTTCAGATTCCTATTTCTGTCCAGACCAGCTCAGTGAGGTTTGTTTTTAATCTCTGATTGGTGTTTCCCTGGTTACCGTAAACGTTTAGCGTCGGAGCATCATAAGCAGTCACCACTTCGCTGTTGCACAATCGCTGCTGATTTTTGGTTCAGTCTTTTTTGCATTTATAGCGATGGGCATTTAACATGTAAATGTGCATTTTTTGTTTAATGACGTTCACTTGTGCAAACACATGAATACTTAACAGCTTAACATTCCCCTCAGTGTGTGTGTGTGTGTGTGTGTGTGTGTGTGTGTGTGTGTGTGTAAACATTCCCATATTGTAGCTGCATTGATTGCGTTCTGCTGACTTTCTCTCTTTTTCCACTGGTGCATTTTTCAGAGGGCGAACCACACACACACACACACACACACTCCCCAGCTTGTGTGTCTATGCACTGCTGTGTTCTGTTTTTCTGATTCTCTCTTCTCTTCATTGTCTCTCTCTCTCTCTTACTTTCTCTCTCTGTCTCCCCCTCTCCCTCATTTCTACCAGTCTTACTCTCTGAGCTCATCCTCTAGACCTCCTTTTATCCCCGATTACAGCCCCCCCCCTTCCCTCGGCCCCCCCCCCCCCCCCCACGCCTTGTTCCCCAGGACTGTGTGTGTGGAGGTGAAATGAAGTGACTTGATTCGTATCAGTAATTCAGTGATAATTCCCCTGCTGGCTGAAAAGAGTTCCTGCCTTATCACTAACATCTGCCCCTCCTCTCTCTCTCTCTCTCCTCTCTCTCTCTCTCTACCTCTCTCTCTCTCTCTCTCTCGCTTTCTCTCTCTCTCTCACTCACTCTCTCTCTCTCTCTCTCTCTCTCTCTCTCTCTCTACCTCTCTCTCTCTCTCTCTCTCACACACACACACTGTTTTTCATTCTGCCTTGCTCCTGTCTCTCTCGGCAGCAGCGACAGGTGGAAGAAGAGGTGTGTGTGTGTGTGTGATGTTGGAGAGAGACAGAGAGGGAGGAAGTGATTGACAGGCATGTGAGTGATGTGTGTAAAGAGAACAGTAAAAGTTAATGTGGTTACAGGGGCTCTGGTGCCTCATCCCCTGCCTCTCACACACAGACACAGCCACACACGTTGACCTGGAGTGTAGTTCCATCTGTGTCCTGCAGGGGGCAGGAGAAGCCCACGGCTGGCCATCAACAAGCTCTCTGAACCATACACACTTGATAGCAGTAAAACCATACATGCACCGGTGTAGAACCACCTCTAACACAAACACTAAATCTAATACAGAACCTACCCCGTACACACACACACACACACACAGTCTTTGTAGTTTGCACAAACCCTCTTTTCTCATTCCAGTCGGTAGCGCCACACACATATACACACACATTCCACTAAAGCCAGAAGTAGACAGTGAAGACCAAACTTTTTCTCTTTCTTTTACTCTTGGTTTACCCTGCTCTCTCTCTCTCTCTCTCTCTCTCTCTCTCTCTTTTTCTCACTCTCTCCATTCCGTGATTTCTGTTGTAAAAGCTGCAGTTTGCTGTAGGCTCATTTTGTGGTTGTGTTTGTAACTGGTCCCATTACAGACCTTAGGAGTGTGTGTGTGTGTGCGTGTGAGGTCCCCTCCAGGGAATGTTTGTTATTACAGGGGTCAGCAACTTTTTGGCCTTTCCTCAGTCACTTATGACGTCTTGGGGGACTCCATATACATTACACACACACACACTCAGAGACACACACACACACCACACTCCTGTGTTGCTTTAAAAAACATATTCCATTCAGTGTTTAAACCACTAATACCAAACAGCCAGCGCAAGTTTTTAGGACTATTTTATTTTATTTTATTTTATTTTATTTTATTTGTATTTATCATGAATTTCTTGTTCATCTTTGTGGCATCAGTTTTATGTTGGGACGTATGCATAAAACACATGTTTGTGATCAATACGGAAATGGGATTGTAAAGCAATATGATTTTTTGTTTGTTTGTTTTATTTTGGTTTAATCATATGAACTCATTTATGAAGCTCTGTTTTTTCATACAGTGCAATGTGCCATGAAAAAAACAAAACATTGCAATAATATTTTATAAATGAAAGAAAATATTTGATATATTTGTCTGGGCCTGAGGGGATCTCAGTATTGACACCTTCTCATGCACAGAGCCCGATTTCAACAGTGTATTTTTCACCTCAGAGACCCCGCCCCCCCCCCAAAAAGTGTTCCATTTTTAATAAGGTGCCTTTTGCTGGTTCGAAAGGTGCACCAGTTCTGCACGAAACTGCCCAACACAGGAAAAAATAATAGAAAATTTGTCAGTTTTTTAATTAAAAAAAAAAAATAAAACAACACAATTGAAAAGCACTGTGAATTTAGCTCTGTGTGCCTCCTTTTACTGTCAGATCTCACTGAGTCTCACACAGGCTCAGACACAGAGGTGGTAACAGTGTTGACCCAAGGAGGTAACAGTGTTGACCCAGGGGAGCTCCTAACAGACCCTGAATCGTAACGTCTATGAGTGCAGCGGACTTGTTGTAATTCAGTACTGATAACGAGGACGTCGGCGGAGACTGTTAAGATACATATGATTCTGTGTAAAGTGTTAAAGCGGTCTGTACGGGGTAACGGGGGGGGGGCGGGGCCCTCAGTTCACGTTTGTCGTATGATTAAAAAGCCGGACTCACTGCCATGGATCTCTATATTGTAAACTTTTTTTTTTTTTTTTTTTTTACTGTGGGTGCTGCATTTCTCTTCTGGGGAGATTTGGTGGATATATTGTATCTGTTTTTGTTTGTTTTTCTTTTTCTTTTTCTGTGAATACATAACATATATTTTTTTTGTAATAAACCAGCTGTCACGCTTCAGAGAAATAAAGAGGAGAAGGACGGGAGGGTCTCCACTGGGCTGTTGTTTGGGTTGTTTGTGCCTCTGGTCGTCATGATAGGGCACAGGAATATGTGTGTGTGCGTGCGTGTTTGTGTGTGTATGAACGTATGCGTGTGTATATATGAATGTGTGTGTGTGTGTGTGTGTGTGTGTGTGTGTGTGTATGAACGTATGCGTGTGTATATATGAATATGTGTGTGTGTGTGTGTGTGTGTGTGTATGAACGTATGCGTGTGTATATATGAATGTGTGTGTGTGTGTGTGTGTGTGTGTGTGTGTGTGTGTGTGTGGCGGAGTGTTGTGTTCCACTCGTTTGGGCTTTAGGGCTTTACTGGAGTACGTACACTATGTCCACGTATCAGTGTCTTTACAAGCAGCTCTGTCTCTCTTTCATTCTACCTTTCCCTCGCTTTCTCTCCCTGCCCCCCCCCCCCCCCCTCTTCCCCCCACCCCCCTCAGCTCCTACACATTCTCCCTCTACAGGGTCATGTGCCAACTGTAGCTGAGAACGATTCTTTTTTTCACCAGTAATTTCAAATCGATCTAAAAAGTCACTTAAAACTGACTGCCAGTTATTCTGTCACCTCATGTCTGGAGACACACACACACACACACACATACATACGCACGCACACACACACTCATTAAGACACTCACACATACACGCACGCACTCACACATGAACACACACACACACACACTCATTAAGACACTCACACATACACGCACGCACTCACACACACATGAACACATACACACACACACTCATTAAAACACTCACTCACACACACACACTCATTAAAACACTCACACACACACACACACTCATTAAAACACTCACACACACACACACACACACACACACACTTGAAACCCGTCAGAAAGACGGACGCCCTGCCACAGTGAACGTCTCTGTCCATCAGCCCATTAATGAGAGACTGTTGGATCACTGAGTTTCTGAGATGTTCTTTTAGAATGCATTTGCATTCTGGAGTGTGTCTGTCTGCCTGTATATGTGTGTGTGTGTGTGTGTGTGCACGTGGGTCTGTGTGTGAGTGTCTTAATGAGTGTGTGTGTGTGTGTGTGTGTGTGTGTGTGTGTGTGTGTGTGTGTGTGTGTCTGTGTGTGTGTTTGTACATGCGGGTGTGCGTGCATGAACGTGTGCATGTGTCCGTGACTGTGCATGTCTGCGTGTGTGTGTGCACGGGTGTCTCTGTGTGTGAGTGTCATAATAAGTGTGTATCTGTATGTGTGTGCGTCTGTGTGTGTGTGCGTGTGTGCCTCTGTGTGTGTATGTGTGTGTGTGTGTGTGTGTGTGTGCGCGTGTGTGTCTCTGTGTGTGAGTGTCATAATAAGTGTGTATCTGTATGTGTGTGTGCCTCTGTGTGTGTCTCTGTGTGTGAGTGTCATAGTAAGTGTGTGTCTGTATGTGTGTGTGTGTGTGTATGAGAGAGAGAGCAACAGCTCATTTTCTCAGCTGATGAGGTGAAACCTGGCTCATGGGACTGTGGCCAAAGAAACCCCCCCCACCCGCCCCCAACAACACACACACACACACACACACACACACACACACACACACGCGCGTGCGTCTCCCCCCCACCCCGACTGAAGTTACTCATCATATTACAGAGGTGCCTTGAGGGGGCTGCTAACTACTCCCCAAGCATGAGCGCTGTCCAAACGGAAAAAAGAGAGAGAGAGAGCCAAACGGAAATCCAGTTGGGGGGGCTTGTTGCAGGGTTGCCGTGAGTTACGGTCGCCGGGGGTGGATGTCGCTAATGTGAGACGCCCCCCCCCCCCCCCCCCCCCCCCCCCCCCCCCCCCCCCTTCAACCCCGCCAATAAGCCGCCACACGACGGCGGCTAAGAAAAGAAAACCAGCGTTGCGGCTTCATCACTTTAACACACACACACACACACACACACACACTGTCTGTCTCTTCTCCTGACTCAGTCTTTTCCTTTTCCTTTCTTTTCTTTTCTTTTTTTTCTTTCTTTTCTATTTCTTCTCGCTCTCAGTCTTTCCTGGCTTTCCCTCTGATCAGCACGCGCTCCTGTTTTCTCCTTCTCACTCCGTTTTCCTCCCGTTTGTCGTCCTTTCTCTCTCTCTCTCTCTCTCTCTCTCTCTCTTTCCCTTCTTTCCCACCTGTTTCCATCTCTCCTTCTGCTCCTCCCTTTGTTTGTCCGTCTCTCTTTTCGATTTGTTCCATCGTTCTCATTCATCTGTGTGTGTGTGTGTGTGAACAAACAGTCAGTGTGACTATCTTTGTATGTATGTGAAGTTCTAGGAAAGTCTGCATGTAACTTGTGTAACGTTGTATATTTATCTTTTGTGTGTGTGTCTAAGAGGGGGAACGTCCAAGCGTGTGTGTGTTTGACGCTGTCTGTCTGAGTGTGTTTGCGACGGAGAACTGACACTTATGTTTATGTGTTTTAGGGTGTCTCTCTGTATGTGTGTGTGTGTGTGTGTGTGTGTGTGTATGTGTGTGTGTGTGTGTGTGTGTGTATGTGTGTGTGTATGTATGTGTGTGTATGTGTTTGTGTGTATGTGTGTGTGTGTGTATGTGTGTGTGTGTGTATGTATGTGTGTGTGTGTGTGTGTGTGTGTGTGTATGTATGTATGTGTATGTGTGTGTGTGTGTGTATGTATGTGTTGTGTATGTGTGTGTGTGTGTGTGTGTGTGTGTGTGTATGTGTGTGTGTGTGACAGAAGTGGACAGCAGGTTTATTTTTGGGTCAGTGTGAGTGAGCTGATGGCTGCAGATGCATCGGAGAGGAAGGCTCTGAGGTACCAGCAAACCCTGGTCAGTCGCTTTCTCTCTCTATTTCTCTCTCTCTCTCTTTTTCTCCCTCTCATACGTGTCTTTAAATGTATATTATGGTCCGGTTTAAATGTGCTGCGTGTCGGTGAGGTTTCACAACGGGACGACCCCCCTGCCAAAAACAACCTCTGTGAAAGAACGGGTCTTTTCTCGACGTTTCCTTTCTCCTGCTCGGCGGACTGACGGGCCGACTCTTGTGCGTTCCGTTTTGGTCGACAGCCGCTGGACAGGTTGCCATTTGCTGTTGCTTTGTAATTAGTGAAATAGATGGAGACCAGCTCATCTCATGCTCCTAAGACTGTGTAGGTTCTGTCTGGCTGGTCAGTAAAGTTCTTTTTGTTTTTGTTTTTGTTTGTCCTTTGTTATTTATTCCTGTGTATTGACTCGACACTCTGATCGGAGGTTACGCTCTATGTTTTACGTAGCGGAGAATGTTTTAACCTGCGTCCGTTTAAACATGTTGAAGAGCCCTGTGGTTCGTCCCTTCGTTGGGTTCCCGTCTTTCACGTTTATTATCTTTTTTTCTTTCACCCGTATGAAGGTGTTTCTCCATCCCTTTGTCTTGTCTCTGCTTTCTTTCTCTCATCATTGTTATTGGCTCTGTCGTAAAAAAAATCACGATGGTGCTTGTGTTTGTTTGTGAGTGTGTGCAGATTGAGACTATGTGTTCGAGCGTGTGTGTGCGCAGGCGCGTTTGTGATACTGTGAGATATAAATATGTTTACTTATGCAGACATAGACTTAAACTGAGAACACCAAAGTTAGCAGCCCTCCTTGACAGACACACACACACACACACACACACACACGCACACACACTGATGTCTCGATCTCTGTCAGCTCAAGGCTGACTGAATTCAACTGGAGAATGAAGTGAGGAATAGGGATTGTGATGTCATAAAGGGATCAGCGGAATCTCCCATAGCAACCAATAGAATGCTCAGCCTCACTGGATTCCATGGAAACTTCAGTTCTCAGTGCGCTAGCAGAGAATACTGAAGGTTTTCACCTTTAACTGGATTTTTTAATTGCCATTTGATTCAACTTTTATTTGATTGTGTGAAATTTCTTTCTTAACAAACAGGAGAAAGGAGTCAGGGTATCTGAGGTCACATGTCCAGCATTGTTGAATCCCGTCAAGCAATTAGTGGCCAACACAAACTGGGTCGACATTTATTTGGATCGTGGTTAGCTGTGGCCTCAGTGACTCCTGCTTTTTCACAGGTCACATGAAAGTACATCAGAAAAAAAATTACAAAAATTGGTTTGTCGCATAAAAGCTTACAGAAAAATACATCAGGAAATACTTAATGTCCCCCAAAATTATTTTATTGCAAAGAAGAGGATGAAAATTTTCTGAATGTGTATTCCATTTAAAGCCATTTTACTGAGAGGAAATAAATCATAAATATGTTATTATCATAAATCTATCTATCTATATATGTACACACACACACACACACACACGTATATATATATATACGTGTGTGTGTGTGTGTGTGTGTACATATATAGATAGATAGATAGATAGATAGATAGATAGATAGATAGATAGATAGATAGATAGATAGATTTTTTTTTCCCCCAGGGTAAACATATTGTATTGTTCCGGCAGCTGTTTCACTGGTAAAGGATCTTATTGTAATTGTAGCATCTTCAGCCCCATCATCTCATTGTA
>NC_044503.1:34199483-34204483 GCF_902362185.1 Chanos chanos | reverse complement strand
AACATATCTGACTGTTATATACATTCAGAACTTTTCTAGAATTATGTAACTATAATTTGTAAAATTACATAGTTATAATTATATAACTATAATTTACTGATTTCTCACAGATATCTGATTATTATACTTACTGATACGTCATTGATATTATACTAATATTATATAATGCCAACATTATATAATAAGAAAATTAATTAGTCTAATTACATAAATAAGAGAATTTTGTAACACACAACACCTAACAATAATAATTACAGTCAAAGAGTAGTGTTTGCCATGTGTTCACTCATACTATAGTGTTTAGGAAGTAAACTGGTTCGTGCTGGATGAAGTATTCAGTGGGTTTATGAGTATTGGTCTGTAGTGCTGTGTAGAGTTGATCAAATATCTATGAGAAATCAGTGAATACAATAATCAGATGTCTATGACAAATCAGTGAATATAATAATCAGATGTCTATGACAAACCAGTGAATATAATTAACAGATATCCATGGGAAATAATTAAAATGATGAAAAAGCCAGTAAGTTCTATTTACTTGTTATTAGCATAATAAAGACTGCATTACATCATACTACATAGATTATATAATAGCACTTTTGTATTCTATTCTAGTTTGTTCTGCTCTGTTCTGTTCCGTTCTATTCTGTTCTATTCTATTCTATTCTATTCTAAAAGTGTTTATGTATAAAAATCAGATGATAATCTCTCTATCTATCTATCTATCTATCTATCTATCTATCTGTCTATCTATCTATTTGGTATTAGGTCTTCCATACGAAAATGTTTTTCAAAGTTTTCCAAAGATAAAGAAAACAACACGGCTTTAATACACACATGTATAATTTTGTATACATAGTAATACGGTCTAGTATGCACCATGCACCACTGTGACTGTGGTGTAGTGAACTAAACAGACCCGGAGGACTCAGGGGTTGGTGTTTGGTGGCCTTTATGCAGCCTGACCAAATTCTTTGCGTGGAATCCGTGTAACTGACAGGCTTGTTGCTGCCCTGAGAATTAAGACTTGCTGACAGCTTATTGTCAGCCTTCGCCATGTCTCCATCAAAGCCCGCTGCATCGTGGGAAATGTAGTTTTTTTGTTTGTTTTTTTTAAGACAATACAAGTTAATGCATATTGAATTCTCTCCCTCCCCTCATACAGGTACAGTTACAGATACGCAGGCCTTTTCCCTGAAGGTGAAAAGGACAGATTTAGAGGAGGTAAAAAGGGAGGTAGGCGGGTTAGAGACAGAGCAGAGAGAGGAGGCAGACGGCTGGAAAGACCCAGAGGGAAAATGATGAGAGAACATATCAACACTTTTGAGACAGTTTTGAACTTAGATCAGATTCTGGTAAGATAACTATAATTATTACTATTATCATTCTTCTTCTTCTTCTTCTTAATATTCAATGTCATCATTCGTAAATCCACACTGGAGTTAAAGAGCTACCACTGTTTTTTTTGAGTCATACGCATTTCTTTATACATAATATGTACTATAAATATATGTTGTAGTGGTTTGTGTGCTTCATTTTTTCTGTCTGTTTGCTGCGCAGTTTTTCGGTAGTTTTGTACAAGTTTCAAGTGGGATGCCAGTCGAAACGTAGACTTTAAGAAGTTTCAGAGTACTGAATGTGCTACCGATTGATTGATGGATAGATTGATTGATTGGTTGATTGATTGACTAATTTGTCAGAATTCCTCAGTGTCTGGCAGGGAGATGTCTTTGACCTTGAAATGAACAGATAAACAAATTACTTAGGAACTTAATGACATTAAAAGTGTGTCCGGGTGGTTAGTTTTCCTAATATCTGCTCTGACTACTTACACGTGTGTGTGTGTGTGTGTGTGTGTGTGTGTGTTGTGTGTGATGCCTTATCTCCGTATCATGCCATGTGTCTGTCAGTGAGTGGGTCAGATTTTGTCATCACACACACACACGCGCACACACACACACACACTCACACATGCACAGGCACACACAAACACATGCACGCAAAAACACAAACACAGACGCTCACACAGACACACATACCACACAGACAGAGAGAGAGAGAGAGAGAGAGGATTATTATTATATTTTAATTAACTCTCAAAGTCACCCTGTCCTTCACTGCGTCTGTCTGTTAGCGACATTCATGTTTTCCACTCCTCTTCCCCCTCCCCTCCTTCCGTCTCCCTCCTTCCCTCTCTCTCCTTCTCCCTCTCCCTCTCCCTCTCCTCTAACCACTCATCTGAAGTGCTCTACGTCTCCTTTAAGATCACGCTCTCCTCTTTCCATACACACCTGAGAGGGTAAGGAGCGGAGAGAGCAGCTCCACACAGAAGGGTTAAGCGCTGACTAAATCGGCTTTTTGTTTTTGTTTGTGTAAACTTGTTTACACAAGGTAGGAGGTTTAAGGAGCCGCTCCTCCGGTGAAAACGAGAGTTTCCCGATAATAAAAGAAATCTGTTTTTGCTGTCGGTGTCAAAAAATGATGAGAAAGTCAAAGCAATACTTGTTTTGTAGCCACCGCACGTTTGAAATTTCAGAGCACGTTGGTCAGGAAAATTGGTAACGTGACCTCTTACAATCACTTAATGTCAAAACACTTCACGTGAAAAGCATGATAACTATTTCTAATCTAAGAGAAAATATTTAAAGCGTTTTAGGTTTTAAATCAGTTACTTCAGAGGTTGAAATTTTCAGATTTGTCTGTCGAACTACTGGAGCACATATGCGATGAGACGCGTAGATTAGTATATCATGTTTTCGCCTCAGACGACACAAAACAAACCCCACGTACTGTCTGTCGTCGACTTAGCGCGACTTACGACTCATGACCACTCGGACTTATGACAGCCACCTAATTAACTAATTATGTTATTTTCGGTCACCAGCGTCTGGTCGTCACGTCTAAAGACGACCGCTCAGTCTGCCGTACGACGATTTTGTCCGCCGCGTGGCAGCTGTGTTTGTTTCTTATTTGGGTCGCGGTTAGTTTGGACGTCTGGCCTCGTGTGTGAATCATACTATATAAAGGGATTCATGACTTACGATCAATTCGTAGACTTGCAACAGGGTGGTCAGGAGAAGAACCTTGTCATAAGTCCGTGACAGCGTGTACACTGACACACGCCCTGTCTGCAGTGTGTAGATCATACACAGAATCATTTTACACAGTGCAGGGATAATACTACACAAAAGTATTCTATTGAATACTTACTCTTTCGTTTTGAACGAATACTGCTGCATGTATGACGGGGGTTCTTTTATACTGAAGGGGTCTTTAAAGGAGGCCCCGGCTGAAAGAGCTCTGATTGATGTTACGTTCTTTGTTTTCTGTTGTTCTACGAGCAGAAGACCAAGACGGATTCTAGACGAACGTGACTAGCAAACAGGACGAAACAGACACGTGACATGCATAACGAGGGACTGAAGTCTGACATTTGATTTTTTTTTTTTTTTTTCACGTTATTTTACATAATGGAAAATTTACACATGAAAATAAATGTCACGTCACGTTTGGAGGCTCCTGGAAATCATTCTCAGCTCCCTCTGTCTCAGAACAAATGCAGGCGGCCTTGTCCACGTTTGAGTTTTCTCTCTGTCGTTGTTTTTTTGTCTTTCATAAATCAGTTCCCGTTCTTGTTGTTCTGAGTCGGAGAGTGCATTTATTTGAAATTTAACAACAGCAGAGATAAGCAGGTACAGGGGACGGATGGTAAGGTAGAAAAAGATAAAAAGCGATTGATAAATGAGGAGAGGGACAGTGATGGGGTGAGAATCTGAGCTAGCATGTGATTAATATCACCCTCTCTCTGTCTCTCTCTCTCTCTCTGCCTGTCTCTCACGCTGTCACAAGTGCACTAAATAACCACGGTGTGATGGACAGCATGTCGTCACAGCGACCGCGGCGCACACAAACAAATCAACAGAAATTAATTAAGGAGAAAATAATATAGCAGGCCTTGGCCTTCACATACTCACTCTCTCTCTCTCCTACCCCTCAGTCTCCCTTTTTCTCTTTCACTCTCTCTCTGTCTCTCTTTCTTTTTTTCTTTCTCACGCCCCTTCCCTCGTTCCTCTTTATTCTCGCTTCTTTTTTCTTTCCCGCCGCTGGACTGACAGCAGGATGTTGATAAAGTCAGATAAATGTGCTCTGGGGTTGAAGTCGTGTTTTTGGTGATAGAGAGAATTTACGCGCACACTTCGGCCAGCATGCCTAAGAGAACCGTTGCAGGAGAGGTGAGTCTGGGCGGGTTTCTTCGCGTGCGAAAGTGGGAGTTTTTCAGGTTTGGATGGTCACGCTTCGGCCCGCGGGCCACAGACCGCTGTAACCGGGGTGGGCCACGATACATGTCGTTTTAACGTGTGTTTTGATTTAATGATTTGTCTGCGAGCTGGTGTTTGTAAGGTGTGTGTGTCGTAAGTGTGCATTGCCTGCATTTGTACGTGTGTGTGTGTGTGTACGTTGTGTTGTGTTGTGTTGTGTTTATTTGTGTGTGTAAGGTAAATGTGGATGTGTGTGTGTTGTGTTTATTTTTTGTGTCTGTGGGTGTGTGTGTGTGTACCATTCCTCCCTCTGGCCGTAGGCTGGTGTTGAGAGAGTTGTTTTTCCATCCTGCTGAACCCCCGACTGTCTATTTCTGTCTGATATGGAGCTCAGTATTTAAAACACACACACACACACACACACACATACACACACACACACCATACAGTTTAATTCTACAAATTTAATTCTAACAGTTTAATTCTACAAGTTAACAGCAAATTTCACTAGTAGACTTACTGTTCTGTCATCTTCATAGTATTGTGCTGTGTGGTGATTTATATATATATAAAAAAAAATCTTATCTGCCTGCAATAAATTAGATTGTTGCATTTAATTTAGTGGTAGCTTTTGCTAGTATCGCTAGTTAAGCACTGTTCATTTCCCACAACTTTTAGTGTCTTTCCTTTGGATTGTCTGGATTTTAAGTGATACTGATTCACTGTAAATAGACTTAAAAC
>NC_044503.1:34189483-34191983 GCF_902362185.1 Chanos chanos | reverse complement strand
TTCTTTGTCTATCTGAACCGACAGGTGGTTCTGGTCATGAGAAGACAGAACGCGCTCACACGTTTCCTTACCAAACAGTGAGATGTCATTACACTTTCATTACGTATTCGTTACATTACATTATTACATAATATAATACATTGCCCATGCAATTTACTGTCCATCATAGCATAGGCCTATAATAATCTTAAATCGTTACTTAGAATCACTTAATTAACAACAGTTTTTTTTCCCCAGTTATTTTACGTATTATTTATATACTATTAATTAGCTGGTTAGTAGTAGGCTAGTCTTTTGCAGTGAGACTAAAATGATTTAACACATTTACGTAATTACAGTTTTTGGAGAACCATGTCATTACTGTTAAGCGGGAGGTACGTTTTTTGTACACATAACGACCTGATATTTGACATTTGCTGTGTTTTGTTTGGTTTTTTTGTAGCCGGTTGATCTATCCCGGCGCCGTTACGTTAATCATCGCTACCCTTACTTTCCCTCCTGGTTTCGGCCAGTTTATGGCTGGAGAGGTTAGTTCACGTTTATATTTAGGCTGCATAATTACCAGCATGCACAGTATCGTGCTACTGAGCTCATACAGACATCCATATAACTGTTGCTTGCTTCTGTTGCTCTCCTTGTGTGAGTGACCTTGTTGTGAAAGTGATATTGATTTCTCGTTCGTGCCGCTGTGTGTCTGTTGAGTGAGATAGCTTTTGATCGATGGGCTTGTTTTTGTATCTGTTGCTCACGAATCTTGTTATTTTCTGCGAGCCGCTATTATAGTCAGTTTTCCGTAGGTTTTGATGTCGGCCCCTTTTCCATCAACTGTCAACTGACACAAACAATATCAGTGAACGCTTTACTGTCTGTATCTATAGTAACGTATGGAACAAAACACAACGGTCATTTATAAGATATGATTAGATTTTTTTTTTTTCGTTCTAACCTGAGAGGAAAAGTAATGAATGGTTTATTCCTGTCACTGAATTTCGAACATTTTGATATCTCCTCTCACTCTAAATTTCTTATTTCTGTAAGGCTGGTTTTAACATTTCTGAGCCGTCCGGTTGTAACGGTTGTGGGTGGTCTTGGGCTTTGAGTTGTCTGCAGTAACATGTTCAAACTGATATTTACAATGATAAGACAAAGAAATTCTAAAACAGTTGGAGCTAGACTGTCTGTGTACGTTATACAGCTAAACAGTAGAGTTTTATGAGGTTTTTTTTTTTTTTTTACAGTTAGTGAGTGCTCTCTCTCTCTCTCTGTATTAGCTGATGCCAAGGGAGTGTATAAACTCCCTGTTTGACAACTTTACGTGGACTAAGATCTGGGGGTCATCTCCCCCTCCGGGCCTGGGTCGCTCAGCTGCCTGGCTGCACCCCCAAGTCAGCGTCTTCATCATACTACTCCTCTTCTTTGTGATGAAGGTACACACACACACACACCCAAACTTGTAGAGACTAAATCATCATAAACACATTCTTTGAAAGAGGTATTTTACTGTTGGAACCTGAATATGTGTTCACATTAATCTCTCTATCTCTCCCTCGCTTGCTCTCTCTCTCTCCCTCTCTCTCTCTCTCTCTCCCTCTCTGCCTCTCTGTCTCTCTCTCTCTCAGTTCTGGATGTCTGCCGTTTCTACGACGATGCCCATCCCATCTGGTGCCTTCATGCCTGTGTTTATACTGGGTGAGTGAGAGTAAGAGTGGTTTATGCCGGACCCACTACACTATGATTCTTAACTCTCTGAAAAAAAAAAGTGTGTGATTCTGAGCTGAACTCTGATTTGAATGGATTTTTATTTGGTGAAGAGTCTGTCAGGTTGAGGTTTCTCTGAATGGTGTTAGTGTGGAGTTTTTGGGTAGGGGACAATGCTAAGGTGTAAGATGTTTTGTTTCTGTGTTACTCCCTCTCAGGTGCAGCGTTCGGCAGGCTGGTCGGTGAGGTCATGGCCACTCTTTTCCCAAACGGAATTCTCTTTGACGGAATTGTTTACCGGATCTTACCGGGAGGCTACGCGGTGATTGGTTCGTCAATCCATCAGTCGACCAGTCAATCAGTAGACCAGTAAATCAATTTATCCATCTGTCCATGCATCCATACTTAGATGAAGTCTCTTTGTCTGTCTGTGTGTGTGTGTGTGCTTGGGTGTGCGGGGGTGTGTGTGTGTGTGCGTCTAGGGGCGGCAGCGATGACGGGCGCTGTCACACACACAGTGTCCACGGCAGTGATTTGTTTTGAGTTGACTGGTCAGATATCTCACATTCTGCCGATGATGGTGGCAGTCATACTGGCCAACATGGTGGCACAGGGGCTCCAGCCCTCTCTGTACGACTCCATTATACAGGTCAAAAAACTGCCCTACCTACCTGAACTGGGCTTCGGACATATCAGGTATACACACACACACACACACACACACACACACACTCATATCTCGCATGATAAGATATTACACTTGTATTGTATAAGAGGAATCACAGAAGTAATGTTTAATGAA
>NC_044503.1:34159483-34184483 GCF_902362185.1 Chanos chanos | reverse complement strand
CCCACGCGGGACAGGGACATGTGGAGCGAGGGAGGGAAAAGGGACACGAAAGACGAATCCGGGAAAAGCTCCGCCCCCGCCACCGGGACGGGCGGTACCGTCGCCGTCGGCGACGACGACGGCAGGAACGCCATGCGGCGCCCTCAGGAGCCCCTCTCCTCCAACACCTCCATCCCTCTCACATCCCTCCATCCCGTTCAGGAGCAGGACACGAACGGAGAGAGCGATGAAGAACCGATCTAGATTTGTCACGCGCTCTCTCTGTTTCTCTCTGTCTCTCTCTCTCTCTCTCTGTCTCTGTCTCTCTCTCTCATTTTTTTAGCTATGGACACAATTCCTTTTTATTTTTCTTAATGTTTGTTCTCACTTTCCACAGTGAGACACAAAGACGCGTCACGGCACATTCTGGAGAACAGAACTTTTATTCAGGACTCACTGGACCGGAAGTTTTTTTTGGGGGGGTTTTTTGTTTGTTTGTTTTTGTTTTTTAACATTTTTTTTTAAGGATTTTTTTTTTCTACTCAGTCATTCATACTCAAGTCGCTACTTTGAGCAAACACAAATGGAGAACCTCTCTCTCTCTCTCTCTCTCTTTGTCTCTGTCTCTGAGTTTTTGTTTCTCCATATTTGCTGCTCTGTAAAATGAATTATTAGTTCATTAAAAAGCTTATCATTATGATTGAATTCCAACAACGGGTATAATGAAAAGATCACAAAGACAATGCAACACTCGATTTTTAACAATTATGTCAGATTATAGAATTGTGATTATATCCTTATTGTAGTTTGATTGCAATTCTTATTGATTATTATTAACTCTGATGAATATAAACAAGGTATTAAATCAATATTTTATTAGTCTATGGCTGTGGTCTTTTGCCTCATTAAGTTCCATGAAGTGGATTTTTTTTTTTTCTAAAACTAATAATGTAAACAAAATCCTCCAGAGATAATCAGTAAACTTACTGCTGATGTGCTGCCCACTGAGATTTAAAAAACAAATTCAGATTAATTATATCTAATGTGACAAGCTGTGAAGGTCACTGTGTTTTTCTCTGTCAGTCATAGTCACATCCATTCTGGGCTGCCGTGATGTCATAATGAATCTGCCTTTTTAAATTTGACTGACATGACTGTTTTGATTATGACATCATCTGACCTGACAACAAAACAAAGCCAAACCAAACAACCGAGTCCATGGAATGTTGAGAACCCCAGGGTTCCGACAGTACGCTGTTTGTCGCACATTGTGAAAGTGTGTCTTTGGAGGTGACAATACAGTTTAGGGACACCAGATTCCTCTGTCATAGATACACACACATACACCCACACACACACACACACACTGACAGGCATGCACACATGCACGCAAACACACAAACGCTCGGTCGGAATCCGTGTGCTCACTGACCATAAACGTTTCAAACCAAGAAGAGCTTTAGTAAGCTGTTGGCTATTTTTCCTTGAAGAGAAAAAAAAAAAGAAAGAAAACCACACGGAGAAAATAAAGAAATGCCTGTTTCATCACTCTTATGCAGAAACATCCATGACGCAGGTTTCTGTTTTTTCTCTTTGTACTGTTTATTTGTTATTTCCTCATATTTTTGTTTGGGGAGGGGGGGGGAGGGTGTAGAAGGAGGTAGGGAAGTGGGGGGTTTTCGTGCAGGAAAAAGAGAGGGAGGAGAAGAAGAAGAGAAGGAGAGAAAGAGAGAGAGAGAGAGAGAGAGAGAGAGACAAAGGAGAGAAATCACGTTGGAAGAACCATCTCATTTAAAACCTTCAGACAAGCATGCATAGATATGAAGAGTACAGATCAATGGGTGTGAAACAACGACTGCCAAACGAATCAGTTCACTTCTTAACGAATTCCACTTTAGTCTGCGCACACTCAAACACATCTGAATTGAACCTTGTCCAAATCCACTCCGGTTCTCTCAGTATGTTTTTCAAACATAAATTTCTGCATTAAATACATTTTGTCTTCCTTTTTTTTTTTTTTTTGAAGTTGAGATTCTTCCACTGGGAAAAGACAATGCGGAGACAGATGGAGAAAGACAGGGAGATGAACAGATGCAGAGAGAGAGAGAGAGAGAGAGAGAGAGAGGAAGAGGAAGATGAAGAATTACAGACTCATGCAGATAGACAGATCTGTTCTGAAAGATGGCAGTAGAATCATACAAAAGAAAGACAAAAAACAAAAATCCATTCGAAAAAATCAGTTCCATTAGATTGTAAACACATAAATCAATAAACGGTAACATCGAAAGGAAAAACATTTGGTTTCATCTTATTATTAATTTATTCATTCATATATTTATTTATTTTTTTAAAATGTTCTTATCCGACATAAAAAAACCCATTTAAAACCCATTTTGCTGAACATGACATCTCTCAGTCGATTAACCGTCATTGGCGTGGCGAACCTTTTCTCGGAAAGTCACCGACGTTTCGGTCCATTCCTCCAGCGATTGTGCAGATGAACGGAGGTTTCTCCGGGATGAGAGGTCAGGGGGAAAAGACGGGTCAATAGCTTTGATAATCGAGTTGATTACAGGACGTATTTAAAACCAGCTCGAAATAAGACCGGGGTAGGGAGGGGATTCGACCAAGAGAACGCAGGATTTCCCCAACCTGTCGATCACGGACTGATCTGAGACGAGAACCTTTGACAACCACGGCAGAGGGCCTTTGCGTTCCCTTCTCCTCTATGTAGGGTCACATGCTCTTATTGAGCTGTCATTAAAGCGTGATCTGACGTCAGCTTACGACAATGACGCTGTCGCACACGGTCTTAACACTGTTTTTTAAACAAGTTTGATCTCACACGTCCAAGGTCGCTTACACATACCGACTCACATAAGATCCAATTCCTGTCTGTGGTATAACCTCTCAGATCGCAGACTGCAAGTTGCAGATACAGTTTTCGCGTGATGCGCGTAATGTCGATCGAGTTAAGTTCTACCACTGAGAGTGAGTGAGAGAGGAAAACGTTTCCAAGGTGACCGAGGAGTGATGTCACATCAGCAAAAGGTTGCCTATGTCAATAAATAATAATAATAATAATAATAATAATAATAATAATAATAAACACTATTATACAGGCTTAGAGTTTAAACCCTCCCCCCAAATTATTTGTAAATAAATAAACGGACACGTGCCATCGGTTTCAGGTGTGCTTCGATTGGACGCTAAAGATCGGGCCGAGACAATGTGGGCCAATGTCTATTTCATGACCTTGAAACACCCAGACTAGAGGTCGTACGGCTATGTAAGAGCATTATATGCATTCACGTAAATGTCATGAGCATTTTACGACCTTCTGTAACTGAATGAAAATAACAGTTTTGAGTCAACGTGGTCAACTGGCGATTGCTAACAAAGACTGAAGTTTTATAAAAGCTGGCATAAGAAAAAAAAAATTGAAAAAATGGTTCTGGGACGGTCACAACGAGTCATAACAGGGTAGTGCTGCTAATTCACCTTTAGAATAGCTGGCTTGGGAAAGACAGATGTGAAAACATAACAAATGTTGATCAATAACAGACAAAAGCCTCCACGTTATCTGGCCTGTCGTCCACTCAAGCACAAACCCAACAGCCCACGGAAGCGTATCCCATCATGCATTGGGGGGAGGAGGAGCCCACACATCTGTAGAAAAATAAACATTGTCCCAACATTGCATAAATAATCAATCAATAAATAAATTCATTCAAGTCAAGAAACCTCCTTGTCGACACAGTTATTCTTCTTCTAGCTTGTACGCACAATCATCAAACGTGAACCGAGGTGTTCGCCAGAAAAAAAAAAAAGAGGAGAGAAAGAAAAAGAAAAGAAAGCGACTGTTAGAATTAATCCATTATTGGCGGTATCCGTTTTTCTTCTGTGAGTCATGCACACAACATGGAATTTGAGCATTTCTTTTTTTTTTTTTTTTCGTCTTGTGTTTCCGCACCGGAAAATTGTTCCTTTTTCTGCTTTTAGGAAGCATACAGCACTCCAAGTCAGGAAAAAAAAAAAAAAAAAATTAACACGTGTTCAGACTCAGCCCACTCAAGCAGAGAGTCAGTTCTGTCACGGCTACCGCGGAAACCCGTAACCGCAAAGAACGGGAAGACACCTATTCGTCGTATCTGGATCCTGATCGGCCTGAGTTGGACGTGAAGTCACTTCCCACGCCATGCAGCTGAAGCGAATCATTCTACTCGTGGTGGAGATGACGTTTTATTTGTACTTATTGTTTTTTTTTTCAAAGTTCTGTGTCTCGTCTGCACCGATCCCCGCTACCTCCTCTTGGTGAGTGAGGAGATGATTAAAAAATATTATGTTGTTTTTACTTGGTAAATAGTCCTTGTCTGAGAGATGAGAGATAATGGACAGATGTAGGAATGGGATGAGCAGAAAGATGAAAGAGCGAGAGGTTGGTTATTGTCATGGTGTAGCATACAGCGTTCAGTAATATTTCTGTGGCATTTCTGTGTTTCTGACATGACCACCAGAAGACCTGTGCCAAACCTACAGTCATTTTCCGAACTTGCGGATCTTCCCAACGTTGTTTCAGTCCTTTACTTCATTCGGTTCACACCTCATCGGATGTAAAAACTGTATTTCCCATTTTCCTGCGATCCAGTGACAACAAAAGAAGCCATGAAGTCAACAAAACAAGTGAAGTGAATGAGTGATTGTCACAAATTAAAACGTTTTCCAACCAGTGTCTGGTCTTCAGAAGTTTAGGGAGGTGCTCCTGTCCTTGTTCTTTTTGGGCCAGGGACTCCTGTTTCCAGCCTGTCCAGTGAGGTTATGGGTAGTGTGGTATTTAATCCGATGTGATGTTACAGGATAGCAACAGGACCGGTGATGTCAGCTTCACTCAGAAAGACATTTATCATCCGTTTTGTAATCCCTGTGGAATTGTGGGTACTGTAGTTTGTAATCTGATGTGATGTTACATCATAGTAACAGAGCCATTTAGGTCATTGTCAGTCTACAAGGCATATATCCTTTGCTCCTTACTCTTGGGACTGTGGGTAGTGTAGTTTTTGGACAAATGCGAGGTTACTGTGAATGATACCGGGGTCCAAGCTGTTTGTCCTCTAAATCCTATTCCCGTGGGATTATGGGTGATGTAGTTTAATGCTGGATGCGATGTGATTGGTTGATTCCGGTGAGGTCAGTTTGGGGATGAGAAGGCGTGCATCTCCAGCTCAGCCAATCCAACAGAGTGCAAAGAGATCCGTTTTTTTTTTTTTTC
Organism: Chanos chanos; assembly: GCF_902362185.1. NCBI lineage: Eukaryota > Metazoa > Chordata > Actinopteri > Gonorynchiformes > Chanidae > Chanos > Chanos chanos. The sequence goes on along the minus strand of NC_044503.1, from coordinate 34,179,235 downwards.
TTTAAATCTGTAAATCTCTACCCCCATTCAGTCAATCACTCACTACACAGTCGTCACCCAGCCCAGATAATTAGGTTCAGTGCAATTATATCCATACAGTGTCGTATAGGACTCCATAGTACATTGAAGAACAGCATGCAAGCCAACAAGACAGACAGAGAAGGAAGCACGCTATGTTACAGTCCAATACTTTGTGTGTGTGTGTGAGTGTCTGTTTGTGTCTACTAGCCATCTTGTACAATGGTTCTCTGGGAAGTGTAGTGGGGGGGGGGGGGGGGTCAAGGAGCCAAACTGTCACGAATATTCTTACGTATTTAAATTAGAATGATCATCTGTAAAGCACACATAACACAGTCACTCCACTGACGTGACTTATCGAACTTGTCGCTGAGGAGACATATCACCTCGACAAAGAGCTCCCTTAAAGTTTTCACACCTCAAAGTTTTCCTTTCACAGTTAACACGACCTTAAACGGAAACACACAACCATTCACACGCTTTAATCGCTTATTAAATGACTTCCTATTCGCGTTTGTAAGCGCTTTGTGGCGTGTCATAAGAGTTGCCCCGGTAACAGCTAATATGAACGTAGGAGTAGCAGCATTAGCAGGAACAAGAATTACTGTATGTGACAGCAAAGAGGTCACTGTTTTTTGTTTTTTTTTTTTACACTTTTGTTTCATAAGAGCTTATGAAGATGTTTGTAAAATCATACAGAATGTGAGTGCAGGCGTCATTCCGCTTCACAGGAAACGTTAACGACACGCTGCGTAAACCATAAATGGTTGTGTACTGCTCACCCAAATCAAACATACAAAAAAAAAGAATAAAAAAAGAAAAAATCCTTTATAGTAAGTCACGCAGCTGAAAAAAAAAGTGCTCCGTCGATGCTTAACAACCCGACTATTATGGTCTGTTCGCAGAAGGCCGTTCAAGTCTTTACGCTCTAGCTCGCCACATTTGAATGCAGTAAAATAGATCGTGTTGGGTTTGACATCTGTGGGGGGGTTTTCGAAGGGGTTGTGTGTACGTCTGTCTTTGTGTGGGTGTTCGTTTTTTGTGAGGAAGGGAGAGTGATCATAAAAGACAGAACACTGAGAGGGGCGGAAGTAGTTTTCGTTTTCCTAATTTTTCTTTTTTTTTTTTATCTTTTCGGAGACTTCGACTTGGTCACTACGTGCGTCTGTAATTTTGAAAGTTTTAACTGTAAACACGAATACGTTGTTGCATGAAGAGGGTGCGTTGGTTTCAGAAATCTTGACTTTGTTATACTATGTATATTACAATTATATATTTTTTGTCCTTTTTTTTTGCTTTATTAAAAAATTATTGTCATTATTATTATTATCATTATTATCATTATTATTATTATTACTATGAAGTAGTAGTACTATCATACTGACTGATGAAGGTCAGTCGTTGTAAATAGCATGCACATTTTCACCCTATATCCCCTTGTTTACACCTGCCCGATAAAAAAAATCCCCTCTGTTTTTTTTTTTTTATCCCTCTCTCTCCTCTCATTAAGGAATCTCTTCTTCTCCCTCTTTCTCCTCATCTCCTTCATTTGGGATGTAAGGCTTCCACACACAAAAAAACCAAACAAATAACAAAAGAAAAAAAAACCAAAACCAAAGATTGAAAAAAAAAAAAGAAAAACAATTCTAGAGTTCATTTATGTAGTTCGTTTTATGTTCCGTCCCATCTCTCGCGTTTGCTTTCGTAGTAGCATTTTTCTCCTCCATCACAGCGGAAGGTGTGTGATACCTGAAAAGTAACGAATGAATCGGTACATTGTTTATCGATCGATCGATTGTTTTTCGGTGAGATGTCCGTCGGGTTAAGTTGCTCCCTCGTGCCTTTCGCTCAGTTGGCTGTTGTGTCCACAGCTGAGGAGGATTCCGATTCCTCCTCTTTCTCCTCCAGCGTCTCAATGACAGAGGATATGACATCGGAGGCCTTCCGTTCCACGATTGGCTCCCCGGGGGTTTGTCCCGGACTGCTTCCACCCGCTGAGGTCACTTCTGTCGCCGCTGGAGACGGGCTTAACCTCACCGGCTCAGGCTCCATACACAACGTCACCTCTTCCTCCTACACACACACACATGCACACACACACGCACACGCACATACACATGCACAAACACACACTCAGTGCAATATACAGCATTAATTGTTTGCTTTTGTGTGTGTGTGTGTGTGTGTGTGTGTGTGGTGTGTGTGTGTGTGTGCGCGTGTGCATGCGCAATCTCTTACAGATCTGCAGGCACTCTTGAGCAGCTGTGCTTGTCTGCATTTGTACGTGTGTGTGTGTGTGTGTGTGTGTGTGCGTCTGTGTGTGCACGTGCCTGTGTGTGCGTGTGTTTGTCTGTACGTGTGTGTGTGTGGGTCTGTCTGTGTGTGTGTGTGCGTGTGCGTGCATGTGGGTCTGTGTGTGTGTGTATGTTTGTCTGTATGTGCGCGCGCGTGTGTGTGTGTTTGTCTGTACGTGTGTGTGGGTGGGTGTGTGTGTGTGTGTGTGCATGTGGGTCTGTGTGTGTGTGTGTGTATGTTTGTCTGTATGTGTGTGTGCGTGCGGGCACATGTTTGTGTGTGTGTCTTTGTGGCCATCTGTGGTTTTGCAGCACGTAGACAAATCACTATGTAAGGTTCCTAATTCCCAAATCTGAAGTCTGAGGAGACAATGTGTGTGATGGCCGGAACGAGGGACTGTAGAGGAGACCAAAGACTCCTCTGACGTTCGATGCCCAAAAAAAAAACCCCAGAGAGCTTTTGGTTATCAATATTTAGGCCTTATCTACCATCTCCACTTGATCTGTAAATTCACCCCACTAACTATCAGACAAATAAATTACACACCTCTAACTTCCGCTTGTCAAAGCATTCAGCATTCGTAGCCCAATATCATATATGTACAATAGCACTCTAGCCAGACATGTTTGATTTAGTTAAAGCTGAGGAACATTCTGAAGCTTGATCGCAACATGTAGTTATGTATCTTCTGGTTATTAATGTTTTATTATTCTCCTTAAAACACGTATGCTGTATTTTTATGGCAACAAGTCACACACACATAAAAGAAAAAAAAAACTCTCCTCAACAACTCTGACATAAATTAATGAGTAATATTACGTTTATTCCCAAGGTCAGTTCATGTTTTAGCCTTCTTGTGAGGAGATATCAACTTGAGAATTTAATTTAGATACTAAAGACTTCATTAATTTGTCACAGAGACACGTACAAATCCTTCTTGAAGGGAATCTAATTAACTTCCTCTCCTTTGTCAATGGGGGGGCGAAAAAGAGTTAACACATTTGTACGGAATTAACTGTAAATGACGTTCAGCGACTTTCGTTAATCGACTTACTTTGACCTCCTCTTCTTCTTGCGACTCCAGGAGGGGAGAGTGCTCCGTTCCCATTTCCTCCGTGGCGGGCGCCGTCAGATTCCCTTCCACGACTGCAGACACGCCCATGTACCCGCCCACTTCTCCCTGATAGGCCTCTGCCTGCCCCGGCCCCCATAAATCCACCAATGGCGGGTGAGTGAGCGGAGGGAGACTGTGGATGGTGCTGTTGGGTGTGACTTGTAAGGACTGGGTGGCGCTCTGTAGCCTCTGCTCCAGAAACTGAAGAAAAAGACGGAGAGAACTACAGTGACCGACCACAGAATTCCTGCTTCTGTTTTCTCATGGTGCGTTTCATCTGAACTCAGAAGTCGGAAAATTTCCAAGTTCCCGGTTGGAAATTTCAGTGGGAACGCCCCCTGAGGTCAGATTTCCAACTCGCAAAGTCGAAGAGACCTCACCGACCCCGACTTCAAAATCCAAGATTGCTGCCCCCAGTGGTGAAGTAGTGAAAGCTGTAGTAGTTTACTGTTTATTGGCACTTCTGTCTTAGTTGTGTCTCATTAAATCAGTCGTACACACAGTACGACTGTGGACATGTTGCTATGGTGTTTGTATGCGCAAAATACCGCGTAATGTGTTATCAACTGGTATCGCTAACAATGGCTAACAATAGCTGACCTGGCTAAAACGTTTTTCCGACTTGTTGTTTGGGAATGCGGCCAACTTGGGTGTGATGTCATTCCCAGCTCCGAATTCTGACTTCCAAGGCAAATGGAATGCAGCATTAATCACACTGCAGTGGCTGATGGGTGTTGTAGTCTCTAGCTCTTATTTGTAATAATGGCAATAGTACAGCGTGTGTGTTGCTATGACGTTGCTGTAAGTAATGGGAGTTGTAGTTTTAATCTCCTTCACCTGTTGATATTTGTGACTAAAGGGAACTGTAGTTTGACCTAAATTTTTGTTAATATTACAGATTTAACATCTACATTCACATCTACATTTATATTCATCCAATTGTCCAATGCTTTTGTCCAAAACAATTTAAAAGTGAGGTTGATTTAGGGTGACCATATTTTGGTTTTCAAAAAAGAGGGGGGGGGGGGGGGTTGAGCTGATGCATTCATCTCCTAACTTGCGCAGACATTTAAGTGTATGTCACTTTTGGTTCCTGTTGTTGCCAATGTAAGGCTGATGGTTGACGATGCCAATGCAATGTGAAACTGCATCTGTACTTAACTGCCGCAATACATAGTCAGCCAGTCTGTAATAAGACAAATAATTGCTAGCATAGTAACAGTGGCAAGATGACCTTATTTCTCTCCATTCAAGTTTTGGTGGCGTTACGGCTTTCTTAAGGTCTGTTGGCTGTTGCTGCGGTGCTAACGGTGATGAATGAGATGCAGTTTAACCAATGTTTATGGCATGATAGTGTACATTGACTGTCCATTGGTGGCGTGCGAGAGGGCGGGACCTAAAGAAAAAGGTCAAAGCAAATGCAAACGCAAACGCAATGAATGGCCAAATCCCGGACGTTTTTGGCGATTTAGAAATCGCGGCCGGACGCATTTCTTAGGTCCGGAAAAGAGAGGACGTGTCAGGGAAAAAGAGGACGTATGGTCACCCTAGGCTGATTACAATCCACACGTACAGCTATCAAAGGAGCCAGCTATGACACACGTGACGCAGGACTAAATCTCAGTAAGACAGATATCTATCGCCATTGCCGGTGGTGCAAGAGCTGATGGGAGTTGTAGTCTTACACCTGTTGTTCTTGGTTACACTGCAGAACGCATAACCAGCTGCTGGAGTCCAGCAGGTGACATGAGTTGTTTTGGCCCCTTCTCATTTTGCTAATCCTGTTGCTGGCGCAGTGGCTGATGGGAGTTGTAGTCTCACCTGTTGCTGTTGCTGGTAGTGCAGTATTTGTTGCTGCTGGTACTGCTGTATCTGCTGTAACTGTTGAATCTGTTGTAAATGATTCTGCTGCTGAAGGCTGAACTGCTGCTGCTGGGACAGGAAGTGGGCTGGGTTCCCGTCGTAGCTGCCCTCGCACGATGTCCCGCCTGCCATGACGTACGAGCCAGCGGCAGGGGAAGCCACGCCCGACGGGTCGTTGCTGATTGGCTCCCAGGCGTCGGAGGACGACAGGCAGTAGAGGCCCTGGGAGACGTAGGTGTGAGGCCACACCTCTGCAGAAGAGTGATGTAATACTTGGTCTATGAGGGAGATGGAGAGAGAGAGAGAACATGATTCAACTCATTCGCCACAATGGAAATTTATCTACCGAACAACAGTGAACTGTGTTCGCATTAAGCAAATTCAGCGGGGCAATTACTCTGCTTTTCAAAGTCATGCACTAAAAGATCTGGCATCTTTTTTTTGGATTTGAACAGTTCTCATTTGTCAAAATGCACTACTTTACAATCACAGCGACTGTGACAAGACATGGGGGCATTTATTAAATCCACATACCAGTACAAGTAATAACTGACTGTGGGTTGTTGATTTGAAAAGGTGTACATGTATGCTGCTGTTTGCGAGATAAATTACGACTCCTTTTCGCCCCGAGGCCGCATTGTTCTTAGCAGCCAGTAGTAAGACAACCTTGACAAAACCAGTCGACAACACTCGTTCCCATTCCCCCTCGTCAGATTTCAGTTCATTTGACTATTGGACGTGACAACAGATACTGCTCCGTGAACAACGACTCTTTCGAACAAGTCTGGAATTTTTAACGGCTCTAACGGTCCACAGCACAAAACCAGGGAAGTCTGGGATTGGAATGCTGTTACACGATTTAACGACAATTTACTGTTGCCTTGGTATGCTCCACTGGGGTTTAAACATTGCGCCGAAATGTATTTCAAAAAAAACATTTCGGCTCTTTCAAATACTTTACTTTTTTATATATGCGTCTCGAGATACTAAAACGGCGCATGTGTATGTTATGTAGCTCTAGAATGTACGGCGTTTTTGCCGTGGGAATCACAGAGACTCGCTTGCCTGTTTCTGTTGAATGTCAGGGTTGTGTTGCAATGCGTAGTTTACATTTGCTCTGGCTATATCTTCTTGTAACACTGTGATATTTTAGAGTCACATAAGATTATGAAACGATGACGAATACTAATTAGAGACTGAACTATTTCTGTTAGCCGAAATACGCTCGTTCCGCGTCGCCTAGGGTCATCATTCTGAAAGCTAGACGAGCGAGCGGTTCGCTACCCCCCTCGGGCGCGGCGAAATGAGATTCTTTGTTTACCGTGGAGAACAGCTCTGACGATGTGCACACGCGAGCTTAGCTGCTCTTTTCTCAAATAACGAGCGAAAAAAGTGACTCTCTCTCTCTCGCTCTCTCATACCATCACAAACTCATTCGCAAAGATGACTGACTACTAAGCCCAGATCATGCCATACTTTGCAGGGAACCGCACTTGACATTTTAATCGAAATGACAGACGTGGCTGAATGGCAGGTGTTTTTGCCCTGTATGGTTTGCCGGGTTTGAGGCACTGTTATGTCTGAAATGAAACGTTTTTAGGTAACCTAGCCTGTTAATGTGACCCTCCTGTTCACTGACCCATTAAACTTTTTATTGCTATTCTTCTTCTTCTTATTTTTTTTTAACAAATCTGAGCTCTAAGTCTCCACCGAGAGGATATAGTGATACTGAAACTACTCCAGATGCATCCTTGGGAAATGTAGTTTTTTGCAGTACCTCGGCTGGTGATGCTCTCCTGGTTGGCCTCGCTCAAATGAGCCACACTCCCCTGGTTCGAACCAGCGCTTGTGCTCTCGCCGTCCATGGAGCTCCAGGCCAGCAACGTCGCCTCCGAGATCGCAAACTGCTGCAGGACTCCTGAGAAGGTCAAAGGTCAAAACATCAGCAAGTGTTGGACTGAAACTGACCTTCTGAGCTGTAGCCATTGCCATTTTAACTCCTTAGTTCCACCTAAATTGATGATTTTTATTCCTGTTAATCCTGTATTTACCCAATAAGTCTTTTCACCAAGAAAAGCTGTAGTTTTAAAATAACTTGTTCAGATTTGGGGAGTGGGGGGGGGGAATCAGAAGCATTTTCTCCAAAGAAAGCAATACCAACAAAAGCAAATCTTTTTTATATCAGTAACAAGTCTGGGGCGCCAGTAGCTTTTAAAAAACCACAGTTTGTCTGCCCGAAAAACAAGACCAAAAATAAGACTCGGTATCGATCAGTAGTCCCCTGACGATGACTCACCAGTTCAAGGCCTTCAGATTTTCTTCCCATTAGAGTACCATTACTCATTTCTCCTCACAATCCCTGTTGTTTTTCTTTTCTTTTCTTTTCTTTTCTTTTCTTTCTTTCTTTCTTATTCGCACAAAACACCTTCATGTCTTTCACAGAAACCCTTAAAATGACACATATGGGGGGCCGTCGCTCACGTGTGTATCAAACCGGTTTGTATCGCATCGGTCAAGATCCAGTGGGCACGTTGAAAACAGCCCCTCACTAACTCACCGACAGACACAATATAATAAATAAATAACTGTTAACGCTACACGTGGCAGAATCCCCATTAGCCCAGATTCGTTCTCATAAATATCTGATGAAAAATCCATTTAGCGCCGTACTCAGCGCTCTGGGAGAGGAAGAAGAACGCGGAGGAAAGGGCCGTGTCGTTATCGGCGACAACGGTGACACAATGAGGAAAAACGTCAACGCTCCCCTCTCTTTGCATCAGTACGGACGTAGTCCACGTAGAGAGGGAGATGCAAGGAGCTCTTGAGGGACCAAGGCACCGAAAAGTCATTTATTATGATCATTTTAAAATTAGGTCAACATCTACACGAGTTCACGTGAGGATTCCTTTGCTTCTCTTAATGCAGCTCCCGAACGAGGCATAAATGACGGGAGTTACGGCATCTCTCTTGATTTGACTTCCCGGAGAAAAATAAATAAATTTAAAAAAATAATAATAGTAATAAAACGACATGATTTCTCATTCGGTTCCTGCTCGGAGCGATTTCTGTGGCAATCAGTCTGGAGTGAGGTCGGTTGGAACCCTTTACTTTCTCAAAAGAAAAAAAAAGTCTTTCTTTCTTTTTTTTCTTTCTTTCTTTTCTTTTTTTTTTTTTTTCGTTCTCATATCAGTAGCAGTTCCCACCCCCTCTCTGTCTCACACAATAGCGCTTCACTGAGTCAAATACTGGGACACGTCAACACATTGTGCCTGGGCTGGATCTCTGTACAGGTGTTGTTGGTGTGGAGCTGTGGCTCTGGCTCCTGACCTGCTGTGAAGCCATGGGTCCTTTCAGCTCCAGCTAACAGCAGTGTATCACCATTCACCACAGGAACACAAACAAAAAGAAAACACGCTTCGCTAAGGTGACTAGACCTTGCTCTCTCTCTCTCTCTCTCTCTCTCTCTCTCTCTCTCTCTCTCTCGCTCTCTCTCTCTCACTTTCTAGCTCTCTCTCTCTCTCTCTCTGTCTCTCTCTATTTTTCTCTCCCTGCTTCTCAGTTTTTGATTTCTTTTCTCTTCATGCTGGCGGCAATTTTCTCTCTCTCTCTCTCTCTTTCACTCTCTTACCAGCAGCAAATCGTGCCTCCTTCTCTCCGTCGCTGAGGTCGCTGTAGGCGTCATTCTCCAGCTTGCGCTCCTGTTGGAGATGGAGGGTGGAGGTCCGCCCCCCGGAGCCGCCCCCTGCCCCGACCGTCTGCATGCCCCAGCTTTGCCACTCAATCATATGTGCCACCCTACCCTGGGCCATGGCCGTGGGCTTGGTCACCTTATCCTTCATCGACCGCGTCACACCTGAGACACACCCGCCAGCGACGGACGGCAGGAGTAAGCAGCGGGATAGATAGGACAGAGACAGAGAGAGAGAGAGAGAGAGAGAAGGGGGGAGGGGATGGCGGATGAGTGTGGATATAAGGGTAAAAGAGCGGGAGGACGAGGAGAGAAGGAGAGGGAACGTCGAATGACAAAGAACAGAGGGATGAGAGAGAAAAAACAAACAAAAAAAGGGGATGGGCAGGACGGGACGGGAAGAATAAAGGAGTGAGGCGAAAGTCGTAAATAGAAGAAAAGGAGAGAAAAAAAACAATGCATTGAGAGTGGAGAACACAGGGTGGTTTTGAGGAGAAGGTAAGGGGAAGCGTCCCGAGGGACACGCAGGGAAAAGACAGTTGATGAAGGAACGATGGTGGGCGAGAAATAAGATAAACAGAAAGAATGAGTTGGGGGGGGGGGGGGTAGTACAAACAGACACAGGAAGCGGGAAGAGGAAGAGGATATTTCAGAAAAGAGAGGGTGGGGGGGTGGGGGGGGGGGTGGGGGAGAAGAAAGTGAGTTAGATTAGTATATTTACAAAACCAGCATACTGCTCATGAGCTGAGAGGGTTTTGAGATGATTGAATGGAATGACTATCCCTACAAGATCTTCACAAACGTGCGGATTCTGCGTGCGCACGCACGCGCGCGTGTGTGGGTTTTTTTTTTTTTTTTTTTGTATTGATAATTGACTTTCTACGGAACGAGAGGGAGATGGAAAAACAGAGCGAGTGGTGATGAAACTGTAAAAGTCGTGTTCGGAGTGGGTGTAATGGATATGTCTCCAACGGAGACATCAAAGGATGAAGTGAATGAGATTTAGGAGGTTCATTTTTGGAGTGAGGGGGAAGATAATGATGGTTTTGGTTTGTTGGCATGACACTATTGGGCATTTTCACTGCTCTACACCATGTAAGGGAGACCTACTCTTCCAATAAATGCCTGTTTCTTATTGCATTAGCGTGATTTGATGAACTTGCTAGCCTTAGCATAAGACGTCTCGTGTTCCACTAGGAGACTTATGTCTATGGAGCTTTCATGCTAGAAACAATGGAAAAGTAACTCTGATTAAGTTACTTCTATGCTGTCTATCTCACGTCCTTATGGGTATTTCTGACTCAAACAACTCTTGGTAACTCAGCTAACAACTCTTCTCTTGTTGTAAGTTAATGACTAATGAATGTGATGATTTTGAATATTTTACGAAGATTTTTAAACTTTCAGATAGAAAAAAACACGGATGCTACACTTCACTTCACTGCACATAACAGTTGTACGAGGACACTAATAAATTAGATTTCTAAGAGACAAGGAGACAAACTAATACAAAACACACACACACACACACACTGACTGGTCTCCACACTGCGCTTCACAACCACTTCACATATGATTACACTACATCTCCCATTCACCACCACTGATTGAAGAAAAACCAAGCTACATGTGACTGCATTGTGGGTAGTGTAGTTCTTATTTGAGAAGTATCATATATGGTGCTAGGTTCTTGGCAGTACACCAATGGCATCGAAGGCCATTGACGAGCAGTGTTGTCAATGGAAACAGGGAGTGAACAGGGTACCCACAAAGGGGTCCATGTTGGCTCCAACTCCTCCGGGTCAGACTGGAGCCAACATGGGGTTGGTTTACCAGTTTACAGGACAGACACACACCTGACACACCTGACAGTGAGGACTTAGCCAGAGCACCGATGCCATAGGCGTTGGAGTTTCTCTTCTTCAGCCGAGGAAGAATGGATGTGGTGTCCTCCATAGAGAGCTGAAGGAAAGCAAGGAGCAATGGGAAGAAAGACAGGGAGAGAGAGAGAGAGAGAGAGAGAGAGAGAGAAACAGAGAGAAAGAGAGAGAGAGAGAGGAAAGGAGAATGAGGGAACAGGAAGTGCACCGGAGCACACAGGAATTGGAAATATTTTAGCGTAATGTTTCGTGGATATTCAGATGGATGACACGGGAGAAGTGAGGAGGGAGAAGGTGAGGGAGGTGGGAGGTGCAGAGTTAGTACAGTGCATTCTTGTCATAGCAAAAGACTACATTTCCCAGTAACCCATTTCTTGGCATCTCTCTCTCTCGTTCTCGTTGCATCATGGGAAGTGTAGTTTTTGTTGAGCCTTTCAGGTCAACAACAAGCGCTAGCAGTGTTTTCTAACACACCTACTGCTAACCACTACAGTACACCAACATTTCACTGGCGAAAGAGACATAGGGGGAGAGCAAACGATTGGGGGAGGGACTGTGTGGGAGGAGAAAAAAACTCTCTAAGGTGAGTTGACAAAAAAAAAAAGAAAAAAGCAAAATGAGGGAATGATAACCACAAACACTTACATTGATTCCATCCCATGAAAAGTCTGTTCGGCCATGCTGGGAGAGAGAGAGAGAGAGAGGGAGAGGGAGAGAGGGAGAGAGAAGGAGAGAACAGAGGGATGGGGAAAGAGAGAGTTGAGAGAGAAGGAGAAGACAGCGAGAAGGATGGCCAAATAGGAGGAGAGGGACAGGGCGGGGCGGGGCGGAAGAGAGGAATTGTGACAGAAGAAGAGAGTTTTTTTAAAAAAAACATGCAAAATAGGAAGAGAAATCGGAAAGAAAGGAGAAGAGAGGGAGAATTTGTTCTAGGAGAGTAAAGAGGGAAAGAGGGGCCTGACTGATAGAGGAGAGGAGAGGAGAGGAGAGTGACTGATTGAGAGAACCTCTGCTGTGAGTTTCGCGAAGAGTGAGTATGTTGTGAGTGTATGAATCTTTCTCTCGATCCATGCTAAAATAAAGAATAAGAGAACTCAAACCAAACAAGACGTTTCCTCTGACTTTCCCGCAAAAGTTAAAAACAAACAAACAAACAAACAAACAAATAAACAAACAAACAAAAAAAAAGCACATTTCTCAACTCCAGTTCTTCAGACTCTCAGGACGACATTTTCGCCCTTATGCTGACACGCACCTGACACACCTGACACAGTCACGGTAAGTAAGTGACTACAGCTGAGGCAGGGCGGAGGGGAGGTTAGTCATTAAAAAAAAAAAAAAGTCTGTTCCCCTTTCGGGGGGCCCCCAGAATCTGTGTTGAGAAAGAAAACTACTTTGTGCCTCTGCAGCGTTGATGAGGACAGATCCTAAAAAGCCGAAAGTCTCTGCTCTAAAAAACGAGCGTGAGCGGATGCCGAGACAGACAGAGAGACAGACAGACAGACAGACAGACAGACAGACAGACGACACCGGGTCTTATGCTGGGCTGTTTCAGCGCTTCACTGGACAGACATTTGGGCAGGAAGCCAGGGACCCTCCTCACAGCCTGGCTATGGCAGTAAATCTACCTTAGGGAGAGCAGCTCAAGTTCAAAGCTCAGTGCAGTAAACATACACACACACACACACACACACCGGTTCAGAAGGTGTATTGTGGGGTCTGCGTGTGTCTTGTGTGTGTGTGTGTGTGTGTGTGTGTGTGTGTGTATGTAAAGCAGTGTAATACAGAGTGGGCTGGCTCTGACTAGAAGCGCCACAGACAGACGGGCGTCAGCACAGCCGGGCCGCCACACGCAATAAGCTCGCCGCGTTACTACGGGAACGGTGTGTTGTACGGGCTGCGTCGCCACGGGTAACAGTCCCTCAGGAAGTGGGTTAGAGCTGCACCTATACTACAGTGAGAATGGGATGTGGGACCATTGCACTGTAAACACACCAAAGATTTCCATTGTTTGTCCTGTATGTTCCACTGTTTGTCCGGATGTCCTCGCCAAAACACTTAGGACATAAACAGTAGACGTTAATAGGAAAAATAAGCGCTGGTTGACCTGTTCCCTCTCGGAATGCCCGATGACGACCAAAACAAACAAACAAACAAACAAAACCTGGACACTGGAATAGCTTCATGCCAGATGTCATTAATCACTTTGGCCAGATAACTTTCCTAGTACATAGTAAATAATATTTTGGTTCGAATGGTTGGATTTAATTGCATGGTGTCGTAAAAATGTAATTATTATCTTGAAATTAAATGATTATATAGTGTAATTTGTGTGATTTATTTATGTATGTGTTTAGAACCTAAACGATTTTATGACACTTTCATTATAGCCCATCTGGATCAGCTAGGGACATAATGTTTCCTGGATTTTTTCTTTTTTTTTGTTTCTTTACTTTTCTTTTTGTTTTGTTTTGTTTTGACTTCATTTCGAAATGCCTTGTTTGAGTAGCTGCCAGTTAGTGTGTTAAGTTGGCAATCTCTTAAGGACAACATTAGTCAGATTGGCTGAACTTTTTTCGGGGAGGAGGCTTTGTAAATAAATGTGTCTGATTTTTCTCTCCCATAACTTTGATATATGTGCTTTTCATTTTCTTTAAGTGTGTGTGTGTGTGTGTTTGTGTTTCTTTGCAGAGTGTTATAAGGTTTTGACTATTATGCTCTCATAATACTTTATTATATCTGCATCATGTTTGGGTCTTTTCATACTCCAAATCTTTATTGGTGTGTGTGTGTGTGTGTGTGTGTGTGTTTGTGTGTGTGCTTGTATGTGAGTGTGTGTGTGTAAGTGTAACGACAGAAGAAAGGGAGAATAGAGAGAGAAAAAGAATAAGAGATGGCATGTGATGTATCAGGTGAAGGTGATGTTGTAGCCACGGCAACTGCTCACTAACCTTTACGAGTTCCTTTTTCCCCTCTGCACTTGCTAAACCTATCATGAGTAATTCTGCCTGTGGAGGCAACTACAATTCCCAAGATCCTCTTTTCTAACCTGGTGTAAGTATTAGTATCTGAGGGGTCCCAGTATGGTATCTCAAAATAAAAAGTATCTGAAAATGACTGGTCCAGCTTGAGTTACAAAAACAAAACAAAAAAACACAGCCAGGATTTCTGTAGCATCTCTCCTGTTTGCTTTAAGAATACGAAGTTTATTTACAAAATAATGAGGAAGTGACATCATAAAGAAACCCCTACATAGGTTGTGTAAAGTGATCATAACAGCTGAAGGTGAACATTCCAACATTCTAACATTCTTGGTGAGCTAACACTAGTGCTGGGAGACAGAATCTCTACATTTAGAAGCCAATGGTAAAAGATGACTGGGAATTTTTTCATGACAGATTCATACATGAGATCATAGCCCAGTATGCACGTGACCCCACACATATTAAATTAGTAAATGCTTTCGAAGCTTGGCTGTAAAAAAGAGAAACATTTATGCCAGACATCGGCAGAGATTATATGGCCAGGAAGACCTCACCGGAATAATTTGTTTCAGTCGTTAGATTATTCAGAGCAGGAAGCAGGATTATTCTTACTGGGATAGCTCGTCTCCTCGGAGGTTCTGCAACATTTCATTAACCTCTGTGAGAATTTATTAGCCTCAGCGTTGGGCGCAATGCATAGCTAACCGCTAAATCCGCCAAGCTACCAGCCAACGCTGCATGGATTAGCATTGTAACTACATAATGTAAACTAAGGTAATGAACTAGCGGAAGAGACACCTGGCTTGTTATTATGCTAACTGTGATAATCTCGTCCTGGGGAAAACCGAACCCCCTTTTCTGCCATCTTGGATTAAGATGTCCAATTTGCCAACAGTGAGAAAATTCTCCTCGGTACTCCACGAAGGCTCAAGGGCAAAGCCAGTTTCTGTTTGAGAGATTTGGCTTCCTAATGTTGTAGTGGGAATGTGGTTGTTATTATAAGAGAGACCTACCTGTTCCCCATCCTTCTGTACCGGAACCCCATCTGCTGCTGAGACAGAGATAGAGGGAGGGTGAGAGAGAGAGAGAGAGAGAGAGTGAAAATAACAGTGTTGGGGGAATAAGGGAGTCACAGAGGGACCAGGGAAAAAGAGAAATAGATAGAGCAGGAACAGAGGGAGAACAAAGGGAAGGAAAAACAAGACTTTAATTGAATATAAAAAAAAACCCACCACCACCACCAACAACAACAACAACTAAGAAGATTTATAGCTTTTGGCTCGGTGGGTCAAGAGAGCTTGTTCATTTACTAGTTCATAACAACTAATCGGGGTGTGCAGAGCATTAGTCAACAGTAGTGAACACAGACCCAAGCTCTCTTCAGCTCTTCTCCTCCTAAGTGCCAAATGAAGAGGGTTGGCACCGGAGACGGAGGCAAAACACAGTCCTCACAACCCACAATATACAGAATTACAGAGCGCTTAAAAAAATAAAAATAAATAAAAAAAATAAAAAGAGCCGGAGTCAAACCCCACAGCGAAAAGCCCTGAGCTGAGCTCTCAGTGTAGCACTAAACAGCCTGAGCAATAAAATGAGACTGAGAACAGCTCGAGAGGGAGAGAGAGAGAGAGAGAGAGAGAGAGAGAAAGAGAGAGAGAGAAAGAGAGAGAGAGGGAGAGAGAGGGAGAGGGAGAGAGAGAATGAGAAAGAGGGAGAGGGAGAGGGAGAGGGAGAGAGGGGGGTGAGAGAGAGCGAAAGAGAGGGGGGGTGAGAGAGAGACAGAGAGAAAGAAAGAGAAGGAGAGGGAGAGAGAGAATGAAAAAGAGAGAGAGAGGGAGAGAGGGAGAGGGAGGGGGGTGAGAGAGAGAGAGAAAGGGGGGGGGCGAGAGAGAGACAGAGAGAAAGAAAGAGAAGGAGAGGGAGAGAGAGAATGAGAAGGAGAGAGAGAATGAGAGAGAGAAAGAAAGGGGGGTGAGAGAGAGAGAGAGGAGGACAGAGAGAGAGAGAGGAGGACAGAGAGAGAGAGAGAGAAAGAGAGGGGGGGTGAGAGAGAGAGAGAGAGAGGAGGACAGAGAGAGAGGGGGGGGGGCAGAGAGAGAGAGAGACACTGAGTGTGCTCTCTAAGGCTCTTTTTTTATCAGTGACTTACTGGACCAGAACATTACATTAGTTCTCATGGTCTTGACCAGTCACATAATTACACTCATATAATAATTACATAGCCTGTCGCCCGGAAAAAAAAAAAAAAAAAGTCTTCAATATTACAGGAGAGAATGAGTAAGGTCACCTGTCCTGCGGTTTATTTCCACATTAATAAATTCCATCCCCTGATTTTCTTTTTTTAAATTTCATCTTTCTTTCTTTTTTTTTCTTTTTTTTTTTTTTCTAATATCACCGCAAAGGCCTAATTAAAAAAACGGTCTAATTACACACTGCCCCTGTGCTAATTAAGTTTTAACTACAGCTTTAGTCTCTGGGTGGTTTAGTCATTTTTAAAAATCATTATTAACGTTTCTGAACGTGCTCTCAGGAGTGGTGTTTAGGTTTGACACTTTGTCAGTTTAACACTGGAAATCCAAAATTTAGATTCAGTTAACAGTTTTTTGGTTTTGATTTGACAGTCGGGATTACGAAACATTCTCCAAACGTCCTAGCGTAAATATTCAGCTCAAATCTGGTCGTCAGAACTAGGCAATGACTTGATTTTAAAACGCAACATTTTTTGAACAGTGTAAGTAACATCTCAAGCTGGTTTAAATGTCTTGAATGTGACTGGGCAGAATCAAACAGAATTTTTTGTAGCGGAATTTTCGGTCCTGTTCTGACATTCCGTGGTCCCCGTGGTAACTGATGTTATGACACACTGACCCAGTGATACAGAAACGTCAGCCATTTTGTTGTCCTCTTAGAGGTCATTCAGCGTTCCACAATAGCTCTCCAGTCAGACAACACATCACACTGCCCTTCAGTCGCTTCAATAACACATCCGCAGCATTACAGGCTAGCTCCACCACTACCGTGTGTGTGCCACCATGAAACCAGAGAGAATATTAAGTCGCAATAGCGTTTCCTGTGTGTGTGTGTGTGTGTGTGTGTCTGTGCCTGTGCGGATTAGCTGGTTCTTAAGTATAGAGACGACCGACAGAGAATCTGAAAATTCAGATTTGCGTGCGGGAAAAACAGAGTGTGAACTGAGAACGGAAGCAGCCGTCGTCCACATGAGGAGGAATGATAAATAGTTCATTATGAAAGATGCTCCTAAACATAAATTACAATTATAAAAACAGATTACAAACATTACAAATTATCACTGCGTTTAATTACCGAGTATTAATAATATGTTCAAATAATGAATGGCCACGTGTGTCCCTGACAGATATTTACATTTTGTGTAAAAGTGTGGCTGTAAATCTTTTCTTTCCTCGCACGAATGACTAGCATTCTCATCAGAGGATAAGAAGATGGGGGCTTCTCACAAAACTGATCTGAGATCAGATTTATACAGGGTTTATCTGTGTTCTGTCAGTAACATACTGACCAACAGACAGCCTCGGCACTGTCCTCCATTTTATACCACACAAACACCATCTCAGTGAAGAGGCGAGAGAGAGAGAGAGAGAGAGAGAGAGAGAGAGAGAGAGAGACCTGGGTCCAGTCAGAAATAAATCATGGTATCCAGTACCACTCTGCTCTCACTCTCGTGTAACAGTAACAGGCGATAGGTTTACAGAGACATTAGTGCAGCTTGCTTGGGTGCTTGGGACAGGAGAGTGATACTGTTGAACAACTGTGTGTATTTTTAACCTCGGGGCCAATATCGTTTAATATTGTTTAAGATTTCTGGCTGTGTCTTCGCATGGCAGTTAGATGGAAATGACCTTGCTCGACCTCTAAACACACTCTGAGTACGTCTGAAATGTAATCGGAAAGTTTTAAAGTGGCCCAAGAAAAGTCTGAGCATTTTAGCAGAGGTATTATCACTGCCAAATTGCTGAGTGGCTGAGTTTGTGAACTTGCACACGCCCCCAAAGACTAGAGTCTGAAAGAGGTAAAAACTCGGTTTGGTCTCCAAATTTGTTATGTATGCATCTGAACAAAAAAAACAGAGCCCCCCAAAAAAAGAGCCATAACTGAACCTATTCAGTCAAGGAATGAATGGACCATTACCACGTCAAAGAAGCAGTCTGAATTTGTGTGCTCTTGCAAAATAGGCTTTAATCACCACACACACACAAACACACAAACATGCACTCACAAACAAACACACACACGTACACAGAAATGATGTTGTGTGTTTTAGGCTGCTTCTCCTGTCTGTGCTCATTCCTGGTCTCTGACCTTTGACATCTGACCCCCCCACAAGCAAATAACACACTGATAATATGCCACACAAGAGCCAAAGCAAAGTGTGTGACCTAGATTTCACGGTGCACCTTCATAGACACACACACACACACACATGCACACACAAGCACAGAGCCCAGGGGGGTAATCTGGCCAATTAACACGGGAATAGCAATTTTCACAGATCTCACATTGGGTTTTGTCTGACTCTGTAAATACTCCAGGAGAGAGCATTAAAAAAAAAAACAGCTTCTGTAATCAAAGGCTTAGAAAGTACAGTCACTGTGTGTTGTTACACGTGCACACACACACACACACACACACACACACACACACACAGATTCTCACATCCATATGTAAATGACTGTAGCACACTCATCAACCTCATGTCAGATGAATGTGTTTACCTACCTTATCTTTTCAAATTGCTGTGGTTTCCTCATACAGAACAAAACTGCGTTATTAATCGACCAAATCGTATGTTCTACAGTTAAAGAGGCCAATTCAGGACTGGTGTAGCCTACATAACGCAGAAGCAAACCATAACACTATTTAAACGTTTGGTCATACAAAGTCTGACATATTTCCTAAGGATCGGACACCTTGTAATAACATAGCTGAACAGGAGCCAGAAGGGAGGGGGGAAAAAGAAGCCACTTTGGTGTTTAGACTTGTTCACATAAACATCGTTTAAAGACGTTTCCATGTGCTACGTTTGCCAGCACGCCACTTAGGTGCATGTTCGACGGCTAATGCAGGGCATATAAGAATTTCTCCCGTCGAACTGTCACTACTGCCAAGCGGGGAAAATGAAAACACAACGTGTCAGATCAAAGAATAATGAGGTATGTTGAGTGTCGTCCTAAAATGCCTGGTCCTCAGTTTTGACAAGTTAATGTCAGCAAACATACCGAAACATGAAATTACCGTATAAACAGGCTTAGAATCACATTAGGAGGGGGGGGCATAGCTGAGTCATTTATGGATATGGTTTAGTTCGCGTTTCCCGCTTTTTTTCCATTTCAATGTGATTCTACTGGATTCTCGTGGAATCCTGCACCTCCCTCTCCATGACAACGAGCAACAGAAACGCGTTTACTCCAATTAGCCGACTCAGCATCGACCCTTTTAATTCAAGGCGACATGCAGTGCGGTAAAAGAAAAAAAATTGTCGTCATTACTTGGCAAGAATGTCGAGGTATTGCGCAGAGGAAAACATAGAGGAACTTGTACTGCGAATATTACCGGGAAAAAAAATTCCGACACAGGTTTGCAGACGTAAGGCATTATGATGAATGCGATGCGGTACGTTGCTTGTACACACCAGAGACTCTGGCCTCGCTACCAAGAAGGGGTAATTAAGAGAGTAGGAGACAGCTAAGGCAAATGCAAACATAGCTTGGTGATTTCTGTTGCTGCATACGGCAATAACAACAGACCACATGATCAGATGCAATGAACCGACTCGTTTTTCCCAGTGCTCTTTCTCTCCCTCCCACACACACACAACACCCCGCTCAGGAAACCTCCCCTGCGGCCGAGCCGCGGAGCGCAACGGCTCTGCCG
>NC_044503.1:34144483-34151983 GCF_902362185.1 Chanos chanos | reverse complement strand
TCTTCTCCTTTGTTTCTTCTCCTCTCCTCCTCTCCTCTCTTTCCTCTCCTCTGCTCTCTTCTCCCCTACTCCTTTCCTCAGTTCACTTCTCTCCTCCTCTCCTCTCTTTTTTCTCCTCTCCTCTCCTCGCCTCTCCTCTCCTCTCCTCTCCTCTCCTCTCCTCTGTCTCTTCTCCTCTGTTTCTTCTCCTCTCCTCCTCTCCTCTCTTTCCTCTCCTCTGCTCTCTTCTCCCCTACTCCTTTCCTCTGTTCACTTCTCTCCTCCTCTCCTCTCTTTTTTCTCCTCTCCTCTCCTCGCCTCTCCTCTCCTCTCCTCTGTTCACTTCTCTCCTCCTCTCTTTCCTCTCCTCTGTTCTCTTCTCCTATCCTCCCCTCTCTTCTGTCTCCTCTCCTCTCCTCTCCTCTCCTCTCCTTTTCTATGAAAATTGGAGCCCAGTGTAGGAAGGGCAGAGTCTGACGCTGATTCTCTCTGTCCCATAATTCTGGGGTCCAAAGACAGCCCAGTTTGAATATGTTTGTCCTCTCTCACATTTATCTTCTCCTCACGCCCAAGCGTAACCCATTTCCCACAAACCTGTGGAAATTCTACAACAAAAAACTGGGTCTCCAGGCACCTGCTTATTGAGTCAAATAAGAGATGTCTGGTTTCACACACACACACACACACACACACACACACACACAGGGCCAGAGCGATTTTATAACGTTAGCCATGCGGTTTTTTTTATAGCGTTAGCAGCGCGCTTGGTTCATCCAGTTTGTTTACTCAGAGGCCTCTAACTGACCTTTTTGTTTATTTATTTGTTTGTTTGTTTGTTTAAAAATAGCTATTAACATTGCACGACATGATTGCAAAATACTGTTTGACACTGTCGGTCATTCGCGACGGTTTACGCGTAAAGCGAGTCATTGAGCATCAAAGCCAAGTGGAGTGGAGCTGCTTTCAAACTGCATGGACAAGCTGCATAGTTACCATAATAATCATATTCATTCCCGCGTAGCATATTCTAACAGATGTCCCCTTGTCTTTAATCTACCAAAGCACTTTTTTATATCTCTTTAGGACTGGCTAAAACGTAAAAGGATAAGCGTTGAAAGCGCTGCCTGGAGTAAGACAATTAAATGTGGATTTTCGCCAAAATTCGTATTACCGCATTTAAAACCATTTCGAGCAAAGTTTTTACGATGACAGTGAGCAAGGTCAGAGAACGCTGTAATGTAATATTTTGACATATATATATATGTGACGTACTTGTTTGTGTTTGTGCTTTCTGTACCGTGTATATCTGTTGAGCGACACTGAGCCTACCACAGCCGGCTCCATCAAACTTCAGCTAAATTCAGGCCGATTCAGTTCAATTCAGCTGAATTCAGTTCAGTTCAGTCCACTGATCTGATACTTCATAGGAGTGACTGTGATGACAACACTGGACATTTTGCCATTGCACTGATAAATGAGACACAACAGAAAGCCAAATATTATGGAATACTGTACCTCGATGAACAGCAGCAGCGGGTGCAATGGTTGCTGTTCTCTCTCTCTCTCTCTCTCTCTCTCTCTCTCTTTCTGTCTTTCTCACTCTCTCTCTCTCTCTCTTTCTCTCCAGAGGATCGTTTTGGGGATTCTCTAGTCATTTATTCTTTAAGTCAAGTGTCCTAGCACAATCCTTACTCAATCTCTCTCTCTCTCTCTCTCTCTCTCTCTCTCCCTCTCTCTCTCCCCCCTCTCTATTTTCTTTCTTTTTTGGGCTTTCCCTTGCTCGTTCTCTCCCTCCCACCATCCCTCCCTCTATCTATCTATTCATCTATCTCTCGCCCTCTCTCTGTCTGCCCTCTCTCCAGTACTGCAATAAATTTCAGGCTCTCACTCTCTCTCTCTCTCTCTCTCTCTGTTCAGCATGCAAGCCTACACCATGCAAACATCTCCGCCAACAGGATGTTCACTTTCTCTGTTTCTCTCTCTTACTTCTCTCCATCTTCCTGTCTTCCCTTTTTAATCACTGCAAACAGCCCCAATCATCACATTCTCATCTCTCCATTTCTGTGTGTGTCTCTCTCTCTCTCTCTCTTTCTCTTTCTTTCTCCTCCATTCCACCCATTCTCCCTCCTACACACACACAAACGCACACACACACACACACAACGGCCATGCAGTGGCATAAATCAAGGAATGTAGGCTTTAGGACACACACGCGTGCACACACACACACACACGCACACACAGGGACACACACACACATACACACACACACACGCTGCCTCCACAAACGTTTAGCGCAGCGATGTTCAGCTGTGTGTTCGCTAGCGTTATCCCCCCTCCTTTGCTAATTTACGCGTTTCAAACGTGAAGAGAATATCGCCCGCCGCGTAAAAGCCCCAAACACACACTCACACGCACCACCAGCCCCCTTCTGCAAGACTCTAATTGCCAAATTGCCACCCCCAAACACACACACACACACACAAACACACACACACACACATGTTCCACAGCAGTAGAAGGGAAGAGAAGCAGATCTTACTCAGTGTTCTTGAACCGATGCATCCCATGTTTTGTTCACAGAGACCCCGGAATACAGCAAGGAAGCTCTCGCCTTTCGCCGTACATTCTCTCTCTCTCTCCCTCTCTCTCTCTCTCTCTTTTTCTCTCTCTCTCTTTCTCTCTATCGTCTCCTGTCGTTCTCTCTCTTGCACGTCTCGTGCGGCTCTCCCTCACTCCTTCTCCTCCTCCTCCTCCTCCTCCTCCTCCTGCTCTTGCCGCTCAGACACGCTCCCTCTCTCTCTCTCTCTCTCTCTCTCCCTCTCTCGGTGCACTCAGAGTATCGGTGAATAGACTGAGAGAGTCAGAGCAGAAGAAAAGATTGATCAGATGTTGAAATTACAGTCGTCTGTGTCACCCATATGATAATGATAATCATTTCGGCCCGTGCTGTTCATCTCTCAGTGGAAAATGACAGTGTTTCCCACCTGCAGTCTGGTCCTCTGTTTGAAGCTAGTTTGCGTGTGTGTGATGTGGAACGGGTGAATGTGAGATACGGTCTGGATTACTAATGATGTTGAGTGAAATGAAGAATGTGTTTGATTTCTTGGTTTTTATTTGGTTTGATCTGACTGAACAGTTACTATATGTCTGTGTGTGTGTGTGTGTGTGTGTGTGTGTGTGTTGTATCATGTTTCTCTC
This sequence comes from Chanos chanos, assembly GCF_902362185.1. Taxonomy (NCBI): domain Eukaryota; kingdom Metazoa; phylum Chordata; class Actinopteri; order Gonorynchiformes; family Chanidae; genus Chanos; species Chanos chanos. The sequence continues at coordinate 34,148,803 of NC_044503.1, read as the reverse complement.
ATTGTTCAATGCTTAGTGATATCCACTGCTGTAGTATGGTAAAGAGAGCTAAAATGCATGGTTTCTCTCTCTCTCTCTCTCTCTCTTTTCTACACATACATACTGCCTAACACACCTCATATTGCAGTACAGCTGTTTCTATCTCTCCCTCTCTCTCTCTCTCTGTTCCTCCCTCATTTTGTCTCCCCTCTGTCCTGTTCTCCAATGAACCTCATGAACACACACGCACACACACACACACACACACAGAATACTGAACAATCAAGAGATCTCACGACAAGGTATTCCTATGCGACTCTCAACTTAAAAGCTCTCTCTCTCTCTCTCTCTCTCTCTCTCTCTCTCTTTATCTATATCTCTCTCTCTCTCTCTCCCTCTCTTTATCTACCTATCTCCCCCTCTCTCTCTCTTTATTTGCATTCTTTTTTCCTTTTCATCCTCTTCTCTTCCTCTCTGGACCCTCCACCCCTCCCTTCTCTCTTTCCCTCACTCTTGGTGGCAAAAAACACACACACACACAGAGGAGTGGCTTTGTTATCTGCATATCTACCCCCTCCCTCTCTCTCTCTCTCTCTCTCCCTCTCTCTCTCTCTCTCCCTCCTTCTCCCTCTCTCTCTCTCCCCCTCCCTCTCTCTCTCTCTCTCTCTCTCTTTCTCTCTCCCTCTCTCTCTCTCTGTATTATATATTTATGGGAGCTGTTTCTCTATGTGTTTCCCCAGTGCAGTGACGCAGGATAATGGAACAGAGGGATGAAGATGGGGTCAGTACTTTTTTTCTTTCTCTGAGTTCACACAGGGAGAGAGAGAGAGAGAGAGATGGACAGATGGAGAAAGGGTGAAAGAAAAGAGAAGAGGAACGAGAGAAGAAAGGGCAGATGGGGAGAGGACGAGAGAGAGAGAGAGAGAGAGAGAGGGGAATCCTGTTAAATAGAGGTGAGGCCAAAATGCACAAAATTAGTATTCAGTGAAAGAGAGATAGATAGGGAGAGAGGGAGAGGCTGAGAGAGGGAAAGAGAAAGACAGAGGGAGAGAGGGAAAGAGAGGAGCGGGGGAGGGGTAGTGTGAGGAAAAAAGGAGGGGTGGGGGAGGAACATGAAGGAAAACAGCATTTAGAGAGAGAGAGAGAGGGAGAGAGAGAGAGAGAGAGAGAGAGAGAGAGAGAGAGGGAGCAGGCCAGAGAATGGATAAAACAGGGTTGATACTGTTTGTATGAAAAAGATGACTAAACTCTACAGCGTATTGTTGTAATCTTCCCAATCCTGGACAGTCACACTGCGCCAGTGCTATATATAGAATATTGGCTCTCACGCTCCGTGTGTGTGTGTGTGTGTGGTGTGTGTGTATGTGTGTGTGTGTGTGTGTGTGTGTGTGTGAGAGAGAGAGACAGAGAGAGAGTAGTGTGTGTGTTTGCACTCTACAGAATGCAATGCATAGTGATGTGTGCAATTTATATGTAAATGTTTAGCGGTGTGAACATATGTCTGATGTGTGAAACCCGAAATACAGTGTTGAACTTGATTGTGTGTGTGTGTGTGTGTGTGTTTATAATGTGCATTGTTTTTCCAACAGAAGTTCAGAGTGATGGAAGTCTAAGGGGGCTGAGGTTGTTCCCGTGCCCAGGGTGGGTGTCTCTGTCTGGGGCTGTTCAGTCTGCCCAGAGTGCCTCCCTCTGGATGTAGCTTCGGTTGTGCTCTGATCTGACTAATTACTGGGCCTTAAGACACTGAGGGAGATGCCCCTTGGGCTCTCTCTCTCTCTCTCTCTCTCTCTCTCTCTCTCTCTTCATCTCTCCATTTCGCTCCCATTTTCTACCCTTGCACACATAGAGACCGGGGCAGACACATGTAGTGATTAAGAGTCACACACACACACACACACACACACAGAGAACAAGGCCATGACCAATGACAGCAGCATGGTAGCATGATGAATGCTAACATCGTGTCAGCACAAGGTCAGGAGGGTAAAACAGACCACCACAATAATCCTCCTCCTTACACACACACACACATACACACACACACACACACATACACACACACACACAGAACACCGAGTATCAGAAACATAGTAGCCTATTCTATTTCATGTCTCCAATCACTGTATACACCCCTGTAACGACAATAGCAATCGACTGCACAGAAATGAACCGCTGTTTATCCACTTGAGTGTCCTTGCAAACGACATTATTTCAGTGACATCGGCGCAGAAATTTTACCGAAGGTATGAAGTGTGTTTGTCTTGTACATAGACGGTATACTTAACGATTACGATACTGACGGTTTATCGTCGCCCGCGTCACGAGAAGCCGGTACATTCAATTCATTTGCACTCGCGAAACGCATACAGAACAACCCAAATGGGAGGAGGAAAAAAACAAAAACACTGACTTCACCCAGTTTTCAAAGTCAGCGTTTATCTCTGCAGTTTGGTTCTCTTTAACGGGACAATAGTGTCGCTAAGTGAGCTCAAGGACATAGAGCAAGTACAACATGACATTTGAGCACAAACACTTCTGTTCTTTTACATTTTTTTTTGTCTGACGGAAATAATACGCGAATTACACGATTCTTTCCTGAGCTCAGACTCCCTTTTTACTGAAGAAAACGCCTGGAAAAATACAAGGTCACAGACGGGCAACTCTGAACTGTGTAAAACAAAAATCAATATCATTGCCGACCAAATGTACAACCAGATGGATGGATAGATAGATAGATAGATAGATAGATAGATAGATAGATAGATAGATAGATAGATAGATAGACAGATAAGACAGCATGTCGACTTCTTACAGAACAGTAAGCAGATGCAAGGTCAGACATGTAATAAGTGAATTCAAATGAATAAGTCTATGACACACACAGTTTCTTGGTTAAAAGTTTGTTTTTTTCCCCCCCTTTCTTCTCTATTTGTACTTTTGCTGGTTCAACATTTCGGTGCGCATAAAGCCTATATGAGTTCCCTTTCATTAAAGGCTTTCCAGATCAGATCTAAAACGCCTGCCAGTATCGACTTCGCATTATATTTTTAATATCATATCCTCTGCTTGTGTTCATTGTACCGAGTAATCGCTGTGACGACTGTTTTCATGCTGAGGACTTTTCGCCCCGGGGAGAAGAAACGTCGTCACTTTTAAGTAAGCTAATATCAGACAAATTGCTTTCTGTTTGGTGTTTTCCGGCGTTTTGCGTTTCCAGAGAAGCGCTTTTTCCCCTCCTTTTTTTAAAATAAAAATGTGAAATGGTTGCTTGAAAGTCATGACCGTTGGTGAACTGTGACTTTCCGTGTTGAATAAGCTCGTGAAGGCCGAGTGAACGCGAATGAATCAAGGTAAATCTCACCGTCAAGGTCGTCGGGAAAAAAAAAATTCTAATATAGATGGGCGAATGGATGGATGGGTGAATGGCTAATGAAGAACATAATGGTTGGAAAGATGGATGGCAAGTTGGTGCTCATTCAATTAAATTTTAAATTCTATTTCTACACAGCTCGGTTCAGTTTAATAAGCACTTTCCCCTCACATTTCAGGGTTAGGGATCTGCGATGGAATCTTGGCCGTAATGATGAGAAGCCGATTCTCCAGTGACTGACACCACGTCATCCAATCATGGGTGTCGTGAAAATGAGGGAGGCGGGAATATGATGGAATGAGGCCTTCGTTGTCCAATCAGCTGAGCTGTTCACTGAAGGGTGCCCTTTGACAGATTGAAGATGGATGGATGGTTGAATAGGTGGATAAAACGATTGATTTCTCGTTCTGTTGCAAATCTTCCGTTGTTATCTTTGAATATATTCTCAGAGTGCTTTAGTGCTTAAACGAAGTTTCACACGTCCACACAGATGAATTCTGTTCTTGTCATAATTACGTAAAATTAATTTTGAATATCACAATAATGATTGTCCACTGTTGATATATTTATGTGACCAAGTATCGATTTCCCTATATATGTATAGCAAGTTGGTTAAACTTAATTTGGTCAATATGTCAGTAGGGTAAGGGGCAGGGTCTAATAATAAGACTAAGCACCCAATCAGAGACAGAGAGTCTGACCCATTGGCTCCACCCCACAGGAGCACAGGGCCAGCCTGCAGTTGGGTTAGTGGGAGTGTCCAGTGATGTCACCAGGGAACCTGTAACCGTGCCGACAGCTTCCTACTCCGTGCAGAGAGGAAGGCGAAACTATTTAACTGTGTTGTTGGGGAAAGAGACGTTTTGTTTCCTATGAGACATTTCTGCTGTTTCCCTCTAGACCAAGTTGTGTTATTATAAACATGGTAAATGGAATGAGGGTTGGGGTAAGGGGTGGATCAGCAGAACAGG
>NC_044503.1:34129483-34141983 GCF_902362185.1 Chanos chanos | reverse complement strand
CTCATCCGCTCTCAGCCTGTTAAGGTAGACACACACACACACACACAGACTTATGACCTGATGATTATGACTGTCTGTCAACACATTTTAACAGGCAGCAAACAATAAATCTTCCAATCAATATTTCATCCGATAATAAAAACAGACACATTGTCCAGTTCTATGCTACCGACATCTGCTGAGTCATCTGCCCTCGAAACGGGAGTGTGTCAGTACGATAATGCGTTTCACGTCTGAGCTGGAACCGCTTGTGGAAAAAAACAGCTCGCCAAGCGAAAAAAGAAAAAAAAAAGTGAGGAGTGACAGACAACTGTGGTCGCTGAAAACTTTTTCACACTTTTTTTTTTTACAACCCTGAATTTGTCAGTTTGGCATTTTTGTTACTTTTTTGTTACTTTTTACTTGTCCTTTACCCTGTCCTGCCAGTTCTCTCTCTCTCTCTCTCTCTCTCTCTCTCTTTCTCTTTCTCTCTGTATCTAATCAATTCCTACCTGCTTTATCTTTTTCTCACTATCACCCTCCCTTTCTCTCTCTCACACACTCACTCTGGCCTTAGAAGGAAAAGCAGGCTGGGCTGATGTCATAGAACGAAGAATGTTTGAGAGAGAGAGAGAGAGAGAGAGAGAGAGAGAGAGGGACAAGGGGGTTAGGGAAAGTGTGTTGGAAAATTCATTGAGTCCAGATTCAGAGGGAAAGTGGGTTAAAAGAGAGAGAGAGAGAGAGAGAGAGAGAGAGAGAGATGTTTGGTTTGTAATATACACGTCCTAAGTTTAAGCCCAACGAGAGAGAACTTGTTTGGAGGGATGGTGTCATTCTTTCTCCTGTGAGACTCGTGCAGAGGGAGGGTCCAGCAGCTGTAGGGGAACAGAGAGAGAGAGAGAGAGAAAGAGAGTTAAGTGAACACTAGACAGAGTCGCACTCACTTGGATTTATTCACAGAAGAGGAGAGAAGAGAGAGAGTGAGAGAGGGACAGCTAAGATCTATCTCACGTCCCACAGGTAAAGGACAGCAGTTTTATTCTGCCTGTTTACGCCCCCCCCCCCCCCCTTTTTTAAACAGCAAGTCGAGCTTTCTTTTTCTATTCACAGGCTCTGACATGTTCCGACGGACAAAAGGGTTGCTGTGATACAGTGCATGACAGTTGAAACCAAAAATAGTCACAGTCTCACTCCAGCGCATTTTACGAACGAATCGATTATTCTCTCATTTCGTTGATGTCGCTTTAAGAAATGCTTTTCCCGTTTATGCGCATTCCATGGCTTAAGATAATGTATGAACATTGTAAAACGTTTTATCGTCTCGGTCATAGGTATGTGACTGTTCAAATTATATTCTCGCGCTTTGCGTTCATTTTTTTTTTTTGGTACATACACACGGGAGAAGTTTTCCCTCGGTAACCCGACTGTCTGACACTCAATAATCGACTGACAAAAGGTTTGGGGGAAACCTGGCAAAGCGGTGAAATGCGGAAGCTTCAACCGGAAGTCAATCCAGAGTCGGGTACATTAGGAAAAAGAAGTTCACGCACAAACACAGACATATTTCCAGGTATAAAACCCTTTTTTAGAAACACCCCGGGGCAAAGACAATGGGGAGAATGTAATTTCCAGGTTGCTATACGAAGGATAGATAACATTCCGAGGGAGGAGTTTGAAAAAGGAGAGCGTATCGGGAATAAAAAGGGGGGATTTGGCTGTAGTTGCGAGACATCAGTCGTGGTCTGGAGAGTCCTCAATAGCTACTAAACCGCTCATCTTCTGAACCAGGAAGACAAGCCAAAGTAAGTGCTACTGACGCCAAACGCTAATCTTTCGTCCCGTCTGACTGCATGGCGATGCTGTTTTCAAAGTTATCACAGAAATGCAATTTATATACGTGCAGTCCCATATATGTTTGTTTTATCTTTATTTGTAGCGTGTTAGAGCCGGGTGATTTGTATTTTTCTCAAGGGTACATGCCCGATTTCCTCATTTGTTAGTAAAACATTTTTTTTTTCCATTTGCGTTTTGAACAGTTCTGTGTTTGAATAATCGTTATGTTTCAGTCGAGAGGGGTGGGGCCGGTTATTACTCCTCTCAGATTCACCAGTGCCATCTGTTTTAATAGGGTATCACCGCGAGCCGCTAAAATATGCGTTTTACCTCTCGGTGAAGATTAGGATATAGTCAATACGAACATAATGTCGTTTAGGAATGCGTTGGCGGCAGTGTCTAACATTTGCTGTGTCCACTCTTCGCTTAATCTGTCTGCCTATTGTGTTGGCTGGCAGTTAGCCTTATATGGCCAAAGCAAGACCTCATTTTACACGCCTGACGCTTGCCTGATTTTTCCGAGAAACCCTCTTAGCGAGCCGGTATGTTGGCGTTAATTTCAAATGCACCTAGGCCACGAGTTCATTTCTGATCCTCCTTTAACCTGTTGAAAGGGCAGTTATAAACCACGGGTATGATTAAAGGACGGATAGGTAATATATTCAGTTACTTCATAGCGCAGCTAAGCCATCGCACATTGAATAATCATGCATGCTCGTTTAATTCCCATGTTGCCGATGCGGTCTGCGATGTTGTGCTGCGTTCCTAAAATCTTGCCCGGGATTTCTTTTTAACCATTGGATAAATGAATGAATGACTTGTCAGGGTGTAGCCTTGATAGATGACAGTATATTTTAAATGTCCTGTAGTTTAGAGACGCCAGTCTGGGAGCCAGTGCGGTAGATTTGAATGCATATGTGGTTAACAGCTGTGGCGACGTGGATGTGACAGTGACGAGTTTAATTGTGACGGCATGTTTTCTGACCTACATGAGACGATGGTAAGGCTGCCTGACATTTCAAATTAATAGCTCGGGAAATATTTCTTCCGCCCTCAAAAGTTAAACAGACTATGTTTGTTCCTCGTTTTCTCTTAGTTAGTTCTCTACCATCATGCTTATTTTGAGAAAGAAATAAGTTTAGATGTTTGCGTTTTACCGTAACTAAAGTTTGATCAACTTCGTGAGAAACCGGTTATTGCAAGCGGCTCTGGGGTGGGGGCGTTCCCGCTTCCTTCACGGATTGATTATGCAATCTGTCCCCGCTCGAGTGGACCCACGAGCCACGCATTTTGCAGAAAAACAGGGTGGGCGTGTCGTGTCGCGTCGCTTTAGTCACGGTCATGTTGCCGACAATGGCGTCATGCAGGTTTGTGTGGTGGTTGTCCTTTTAACAATGGGTTTCAGAGCTAGTCACACGATTTCACGTCCTATTTCTTGCGCAGTACTTCAGTTCCGTACAGACTAGGAAGCAGCTGACTGGGTTAGTCATTGTAGACGGGTATTGTACTTGCTGCATTCTTTCACGTCTACATACAGGGTATTTGCTTGTTCATTATGACGTCATCGTAGACGATCTCATGATGGCATGGTTACAAATTGGCGTGTCAGAGCCCAAGGAGATAACATAGTAATGACGTCACGAAGTGGTGCAACCAAGCCTTATCTCGGCGCAAACAGTGTGGTCCCTCTCGGCGCAATCTATGCCGAACCTCTGGTCCTTATTAGGCCGACGATCCCCGTAGAATCTTGGAATGCTTTCTCCCTCAGTAATTATGTTTCTAGGTCAGTGGATGCAACTGAGAGAGAGCTCAGTGTTGATCAGCTGTTTATTATGTTACCGTGGAGTCCTTGTCCGCGGAGCGCTGTTTAACATTGTACCCACTGTTTCTGCTGCACTTATGTTAGGCCCCAAGTAAGTGTCAGTTAAAACCCCCCCTTCGCTTCTCCGTTGTGTTGCCCGAATCATAACATTTGCCTGACCTTACGGAAGAAGAGAGCGCAGTTCAGTGGGCTCTTCCGCTCAGTTCTCGGTCTGCGATGCAGAGAAACCGATGCTGCGGGGTGAAGTTTATCGGCGTGTTCACAGTTTGACCTGGGGCCTTAAAGGAAAGGAATGCTCTCCGTGGCGGCATGTGGCGAACGCGCGCACATTGCAGCTCGTGTGTCTCGCATTCCTTGGAGAAAGTGCGCTGATTTGGGATCAGTCGCTGTGACACCTGATCCTACGCAACGCTACAGATCTGAGGGGCGGCTGATCCTAGATCAGCGCTGTTATGCTGAGATGCCTGTTGCGTAGGAACACAGGCCTTTGGTTCAAATAGAACCTTTTTTTCGAATTCTTATAGACCTGATGCAATGACCTTATTGTGTCCGTACTTTAACCTGTAATTGTGCATATTTTTGTTGTTAATACAGTTCAGTGAACTCGTAATCTCTTCCTCCATCTCTGAATGCAGGTCGACCGACTCTAAACGCGCGACGAATCGTTGTCCCTTCCCTACGTCTTGAATGCACAATGGCCTTTTGCTCAGTTTTAAAGAGAGTTTATACACACACACACACACACACACACACACACACACACACACACACACAGAGGGTGAGTCAGAGCGAGTCTACCCTCAGACAGAAGGTGACACAGTGCTTGATAAAGCAATATCAAGATGAGTGGCCCTTTTTCACTGTGTACTGTCTTACTCACTATATACACTCCTCTCAAACGCCACACCGCACCCAGGAAACAGACGCCCTCGGTCAGTGGACACAGATACGCTCCCCTGGTATGTATTTCCGTCAGGGTTCGCAGACTCGACGACCTGTCACATCGATTTTGGAAAGGGGAGGAGGAGGAGGAGGGGCGGGGGGTGAGATTAGTATGATTGGCACTGAATTAAATCCGCTTCCAGTCATTCAAATTCTACATCCTGTGGAATGCGGCCAGTTAAACTCAAACACGTGAAGTGAGCAGGAGCTCTCGCCAAAATCCCGAATCGAGCGCATACCCTGGTGTCTGCGCGGAACTCCAGAGAGGACCACTTACTGCGTTAGGAGACCGCCGATAATCTCGAACTCGTGTGTTTGGTTTTGCACAGTCAGCAAAGGGCATTTGATCATGGTCTGTCGTGTGTCTGAAAGTTGCTAGTCGAATGGCCTTCGTGACTGATACTCTAGCGCTTTTGTCTGCTGAGTTATTAGCCCGCTGAAATTACGGGTTGTCTGCTGTTTCTACCATGTATTTTTCTGCCGTGCACTTTGCCCATAAATCATCGCAAAACACTTATCTTCTCCACGCATTAACTAGTTCAGTATTCGCCAGGAACCAAGTTATTTTATGTTTCTCTCTACAACTCGGACACAAAGAAATAATTGTCTTGTTATATATCGCTCCCCGGTAAGATATTGCCAAAAAAAAAGAGGGGGTTGTAGCCTGTAGATTTTTCTTAGCTATTGGAGTTCTGTGTGTTGCTCATTCCACTGTGATTGTAAAAACTGCAGTTCTGCATTAATAATGATGAAATACAGACAGATGTGACTTCACTGAGTCAAGCAATTGGAATCTTAATACTGCAGCCTGCAGCTGCCCCCCCAACCCCCATCCCAGTCCCAAAAATCCACCCCCTCTATGACTCACTGTAGTCCCCCCCCGTCCAACCGTGCAGTAGGAACAGCACCTAGGAGCGTTCAGAATGAAAAGAAAAGAGATTCTCTGAGAAGGAAAAAAAAAAAAAAGGAACACTGCAGTGAGCTACAGTTTCCCAGCAATTCTAATGAAGCTGAACGTTCTGTTGACTCACACAAAGATTCCGCAGGTTCTTTTATGACATCATCGCTCTGTTCCCCTGGATCAGAGCCACGTTCTCTAAACCCTCTCATTTGAGTTTCTGGAGCCTGAAATTACGGACCAGAAAATGTTTGTCAGGCTTTAGAATGGCGATGCTGGTTTGTTGTAGTGGTGTCACTCGTGGTATCTGTGAGGAACCTGTGGTTCCGTTATGTTCTTAACTCAGTAATGAGGAAGTGGATATTGAAACTGTTCCTCATTTCTGTATTTCTCTCCAGCAACACGCCCTGTGAAGTTTACTTTGGATTGGTTTTTTTGAAGGACGACCTGTGGGAAGATCAACGCGTTGGACAAAACTGTAGGCCAGTAAATCGCATTTTTGCATTTAGGAAAGGCCCAAGTCTGTGCACCAGTGTATCTCCTCTGTTCAAGTTCTGTTTTCTGTGACACATGAATGGGTGCAAAAGACAAGCCCCTGGTCCAAAACAAATGTCCCTCTTGGGGAGAGTAATTTAGTCTTTTCACCTAAAAGGCCTACATTAGCATTCATGATAGCAGGATGTTTACGATGAAAGTTCGGTGTGATGCCTGATGGCCTCTGTGGTGTCTTGGTCCCGTTCTGAGGTAATCTGGCTCAGTGTGATAGAGGTGACATAGGAATTTATGATGTCATAGAGGTGTTATTGCACATGTGTGTATGTAGCATCTGCACTTGCTTGGGCGGATAACAGTCATCTTCATTTCTTAATGACGTATGGCTCCACGAACAAGGAAAGACTCTTTACCTTAGTTTGAAAGGAGTTTAACTGGAGATGAGATGTTGGGTCATGCTTGCACGAGATGTCTTCTTCACATTAGTTACTGTGCGTTAGAGCGAGAAAGAAAGAAAGAAAGGAGAGAGAGAGAGAGAGAGACAGACAGACAGAGAGAGAACAGGAAATGATTGTGTTTGTCTTAGACGCATCTCCGTCCCATCGGTGGCTTTTCCATTTTTCCATTTTTTGCTCTCTGAATGTGTTATCAAAGCTCTCAAGTCCGTATTAGTCGCCCCTTCAGAAAGTTTTTGTTTTTTCACCCCTCCGAATGGAAAAAAAATGGAGGAGGTGGTTTATGTGTTAATGTGTGTGTGTGTGTGTGTGTTTGTGTGTATGTGAGTGTGTGTGTTTGTGTGTGTGGTGATGGTGGGTGGGGGGGGAGTTCTGGGATGGGATTAAGTGAACCGATGACTTTTAAGATCAAAAATAATCCCTGAAACTGACCCGTTTTGGAGGCTTCGGTGTTTTGTTTTGGTTTTTTTTTTTTGTTTTTTTAAGCACCATGGGGTGCGTTCAGGGGCCCTTTTTTGGAAAGGCTTTGACTGAGGTTTGGACGGGAGAAGATCAAAGGAAATATTTTTGAAAAATTTTGTGGCTGCGATTCCTGTCCTCCGAGAAGGAGGGGGGGGGGGACTCATCTTAAATCAAGCATGAAGTTGCACTTTGTATCGCGCCAAGCTGAAACGGAGCCTGGGTGGAATTTTACCGTCAGTTTGATGACATAAGCATTTCAGAAATATTTTTCTTGCTCCTGTGGTCTCTCTGGCTCCTGCTTCAACACGAAATCTGTTTGCACCAGTGCTGCAGAGGTGTGGGGAAATCCAAGAAGCAAACAAACTTCAGCTGGGTTACCTTCATTCTTTAAAAACAACACCCCCCCCCCCCCCCCCCCCCCAGCTCCAAAACCCATTACCTACTATATTTATACGTTACAGAATCCAATACACGTGCGTATTTTCCTCTGGGAGATAAATGTTTATGTATGCATTCATTTCTATCCATTTTAGTATAACGTTTCTCTTGTCGTTTATTGATCTGGCCACAGGTTCTTGGCTTTGAAATGTTTGCACCAAGCGAAAGCTCTGTGCCTGCTTTGCTGAGTTCAGTTCAAAGGGGGCAACAAAACTGTATACAGCATGCGTAAATCTGCTCTGTCTGGTGGAGGGTTTTGTTTTCAGCTGCCCACCGGGCTGAAGGCTCAGACCGGAACCAATTCAAACCGTAATCCACTGTGATAGGACATGACACGGCAATCAAACTGCAATAACAAAAGCGCAGCTCAGAGAAACCGTGCCAAATCGTGAACTCTCACTGATGGATCAACTAGTGCGTGACCATCCCGTACAAAAAAAAAAGACAGTGTTTTTGTGAGAGAGGAATTTGTCTGATAGATTGTTACTTTGCTAATCTCGTACCACTGACTCACTCTCGCAATTCACTCTTTATACAAAAGTTTGCCGTTTTTTAGTACAGCGCTATCATTTAACACCGTCTTGAAGGGGGGGAAAATCAAAGTCTGAATTTGAAAACAAACTCAGTTCGAAGTGTATGTGTAAGGGAAAAATGTTTAGTGCTACGTTACATATGGCATTAGCCTTTACTTGCAAAGCCTGCAAACGGTGGTCGTATTCCATAACCGTTGAAGTGTCTGGTATGACTAACAGGGGTCACCGTCAGTATGACGAGGGCTTTAGGGGAATGAGTTTTGACTTTGTAAGGTAAATGAAATGCAACGAAGAGAGGGATGGAAGGACTAGAGAAGGGGGCTGGTGAAGTAACGTCAACATTTTTAATGGCAAACACGTGTGAGGTAAATATTTGAGCATAACTCAGGGCGTGACGACTCTCTCCTGAGACAGATCGCGTATACATAAAATGACCGTTAACCGTTTCAAGTATGAACGGACAACATCGATATAGTCCATACCGCGGATGCTACAGTTAGAGTGATGACATATCTTTTTTATTTTTGGATGAATAATATGTATAGTTTTAGCGGTTAGCCCGAAAAATAAGCACATACTCCTCACTCATGCCAGGTCGCAAGACTTAGAAATGAAGGGCCTTTGTTATGTTAAAAGTACGTGTAAGAAGATAGCTGAACTATCTGTAAAAAGATGTACGTTAACTCTAACCGTATTAGACATGCTTTGAACTTAGGCTGGGTCTGTAACAGGGTGGAAAGAAGGATTTTACGCCTATATAAGGACACGACTTTTAAAAATGCTGTTTCCAGTGTATTTGCAGGCTACAGACTTTTACATAGTTTAAAAGCCTTAATGTGCAACAGCAGTTTGGGAATTTATTGGTGTGGACTTTCTCTACACAACTGTCAACGCCAATGGATTTAACCACCTGTTCTCCTCTCTGGCACAGCCATAAACTAAACAAACAAAGTGAACAACTCATTACATAACGTTTAAAGCGCTTTGTCATCCATTTCCTGCTTAAAACTAACTTGTTTACAGATGTATTTGAAATTTAACTCCAATGTTAGACAAACCCACAAGGTGGTCATGCTGCTACCCCAAACTGTTAGTTCTGGATAAAGTAATTGACTGAGCAGTCAGTTACTCAGAAACAAAAGAATGAATTTATTGTTTTGTTTCTCTCTTGAAAATAGACAAGCAGGCATTTTTGTGTTGTCTCTAAAGGTACTTTGCAGCTGCATTTTGGTGAAGCCAGGCCACTAACATTTCTTCCTCATAATTTTTTTTAACATTTCAGAAAACGAGATGGCCGACTCCAGCAGCAGTAAACCTTTCATGGTGACCTCTTCCGTTTCCCTCCAAATGTCTGCTCCTTCCTTCTACAACCAACCAAAGAAGTTTGCTTCTGTGGCTCCGCCCCGCCCCAAAGGACAGACCGCCCAATCATCAGTAGCAAGCACAGCTGTGATTGGCCGGGTTGGAGAGGCACCTCCTCCCCCAACAGCATTTTCAGAAGGTAAGACATTAAATTACTCCCCGGGTAAAAAAAAAAAAATGCTCAAAATTGCTTAGAAAATGGCAGTCATTTGAATTTCACTACGTTTAGCTAAATAATAACAGTATTTATATTTCTGGTCATAATCATTATAAAGCGCTGAACATGGAAAGAACATCTCCAGCTCATTTTACTCAATCTAGACACTGATTAATTAATTTGAGGGACATTTGCGGTGTTTGTTTGTGTTCACTGCTTGTGTCTTAAGCTCCTTCCCTGTTCACATACACACTGGGTTTTTTTTTTAGTCAGTGTACAGAGCTATTTGCAGTTCCCGTTTGTGTGTTTACTAGACGTATACATACGTCACAACCAGTTCACTCTTGAACAAAAGATAAACAGAAAGGGCTTATCAGATGTGTCGTGCAGATGTGGAACCTCTGGTTCTCCGAGCTGGAAAACTCACTCTGCCAGTTTACGGCACATTAGCCGAACAATATCCGCGTGCAGAGACATGCGCAAAGAGGTGGTTGTGTGGGGGGGGGCAGTTGGAGATGGGGAGGAAACACTTCATTTGGCATCTAATGCCAACTGTCAACATTTTGACTGATTATTTTACCTCGCTTAGCGTGACTCACGGTAAAAGGGAATTTTCTCGTCCTCGTACTTCTCCAATTTTGACACCGCGGTGAGGAAGTAGGGTGTGCACCCAAACGTTTGCTAAAGACAGAGGAGAAAAGGGAAGGAATGTGCAGAGAGGAGGGAAGAGGAGAAAAACAAAACAAAAACAAGAAAAAGTCTCAGTCTTTAGAGTGCTTATCAGAAGGGTGACGATGATTTGCGGAGTGTCGGTCAGACTCTTGGCCTCTCGCAGGCTGGCTTTGACGCGCGGTTGCTACGACGACGCGGTAAACAGCCCCGCCGGTCCATTCCTTAGAGATTACAGGGTTTCGCTTAAAATAATGTTTAATGAAAATATTCAGAAATGATCTGCAGACGGAACTAGTTGATAAAAGGGGGGGGGGACAAGAGGCCAGGGGTGTCGGACCAGACGACAGGGAAAGAGAAAAGAAAGATTTGTCCAGTTTAAAAGCCCATTTTTGTATGGCTGTTGGAAATTTTTTTTTTTACTGTTTTAAGAAACAGCATAACTGTCCAACCATCTCTACGCTTCTTTGAATACACTAGAATAATTTTTTTCCCCCCCTCTGGGATAATTCACATTTACTGTGCTCTAAGAAGACACTTTAATAGACCACTGACTCATGACTGACTGTTGCCGTGCCAGGCAGTGGAGGATGGGTCCCTCCTTCTGAGTCTTGGTTCTTCCCAAGGTTTCTTCCTGTACTGGTCAGAGGGAGTGTTCCCTTGCTAGTGTTGGCACAGGGTTTTGCTCGCTGTGGGTCCCAGGCCTGGTTTCCTGGAAAGCTTCGTGGTGACAAAGTGTTAAGTGGCGGGGGGGGGGGGGGGACCACTATGTGAATCAAATTCGAAACTGTTCATAGATGTGCGGTTGCTTTAACGTTCCTGCCAGTGGAAATTAAAAACCTGTTTCACTCTGAGGTTCTTCCATTATCACTGCTGACTCCATTTCTGTTCTCCTGCAGCTTTGGCTGTGTCACTCACGTCACCTCCTTCATCCCAGTTTTTTGCGCTTTCCGTTTTAGGCGTGGTGCGAATGCTGACACAGGAGATTTATTTGTTCTTATTGCCTTTGATGTTTTGTTGTTGGTTGTTGTTGGTTGTTTTTTTTTTCCTTTTCTCAGATGTATTTTTTTTTGCGTGTTTTTATGTATTTTTAATTTGAACCACTCTCCATCAGACTTCCCACCCCCTCCTCCTCCATTGGACGATTCAGACCTGCCAGCTCCTCCCCCAGAATGTCAGACCACACCCCCCGCATCTGATGCACCTCCTCCTGCATTCCCCGCCCCTCCCCCCGTGGCAGAAGACCTGCCTTTCCCAGCACCTCCCGAGGAGGTCACCTCGGTGCCTGGCGACACTCCTGCACCTCCCCCTCCACCTCCTCCCCCACCCCCACCTCCTCCCGCATCCAGCTCCAACAACAACTTCAACCAGGTAAGAGGTTTGACTCCTCAGCGTGTCTGCACCCTGCATAAAAACACACACACACACACACACACACACACTCACATGTTTTCTGTAATCTGCATAATGGGAAGGGTAAAAGGACTGGTTTGTCCAGACTGAAGTTTACAGGTTTTATCCAGTCAGACTGGTCCGGAGGTCCGTGCATAGCCCAAGATAGGTCTAGAAAAATGAATTAATGATGAGGTAACAGATGGGGGTTTGTGACATCTGTTATGTCATTCTTAAGATGACATCATAATGTCACTCTCCCATAACACGTCTAAAATGGGGTGTAAGCCACATACAGTTGTCTTGAAATGACAGTTTGCTGTGCACATCATTTTTGTCAGAACTGCGACAGTCCTTTTGAAATTCTTTCCTTTAAAACAGCATTGGATGCTTTGTGTAGACTAGGTCAGTGCATCCCAGTTTTGACTCAAGAGACGCTGAGTTAAGCACATTTTACATTTTAGGTCTCTCTGTTCTCTAATGCCCCTGACTCAGCCGATCAGGGGCTTGATAATTCACTGATGACTGAATCAGGTGTGTTAGAGCAGGGAGGGAGAGAGGGAGGGAGGGTCCCAGAGGGGTGGAGATGGGGTCCCAAAGGCAGGTTTGGGAGAAACTTTGAACCAGAGCATAGACCAGAGGCTGCAACCCCCTAATCCTGGACACCCAGAGTCCTGCAGCTCCTCTAACCCCACTCCCCCCCCCCCCCCCCCCCCACCCCGACCTCACAAGGAAAGAGTCTGACTGTTACTAGGGAAACAGGCATGTGCACTCTCATCAGCCAATCACAAACAACAGTGTTTGGTTAACATGAAAACAAGTTTGACGTTCAGCTTCTAGGATGGGGGATGTGGGAGATCATTCTATAAACCCTGATTAATTTCAGCTGCGATGAATAAAAAAAAAAACCCGGTTGGTTTGAAACATTGTCCTGCTTCCCACGTCAATGCAGTTATCACTTCATTGAACTTCAACCGCGTTCTTTTTCTCTCTCCGATAAATTGAAAAACAACAAACGGAAACAATAAAAGTTATTATTAGAACATCGCAAGCTGTCATAACCCCA
>NC_044503.1:34116983-34124483 GCF_902362185.1 Chanos chanos | reverse complement strand
CCTCAAGTGCTACCGATGTGAGGTGGGATCCGAAAAAATCATTTATTTTTTTATCATGTTTGTTTATTTATTTGTCTTCTCTCTGTTTGAACTTTTGTTCTAAGTAAACCTCAGTGATCTGTTTGTAAACGTTGACGTAGATGAGTATCTTGATGATAAGAGTTATACAAGTGAGTTATGGAAAAGAAATGTTTGTGTTTTCAGTTGTTTCGTTTCTGATCGGTGAGGTTGTATGTTTTGAAATTGATAAGATAACTAAAGAAAATATGTCTGCAGTCCTTTTTTTTTTTTTTTTTTTTTTTTTCCCCCTACCCCTTTTTCTGTTAAATTGGGGTGTGCAGATGTAAACTGATCTCTCTCTCTCTTTGGTTGGCTGTTCAGGATTGTGCCCGCCCCCTGTCCATAGAGGCGGATGCTGATGGCTGCTACCCATTGGATGGGAGGATTCTGTGTATGAAGTGCCACACCCAGCGTGCCAAACAGGCCATGCATTGATTGGTGGAGTCTGGTGTCACTCTAAAACTGAAAAACCAAATTCAAGACATAAAAATGGCTCAGCTTGGATGACTTTTTTTTTGCCACATAAGTGCTTCATATATATATTTTTTGTGATTTTTTTTTTCCTCTCTCTCTCTCTCTCTCTGCCTCTTTAGCCTGTTTAAACCTATTGTTTAAACATGTGACAGTGTTCACAGTAAAAGTAAATGTATTTTCACATCCAAAAGCCCCATCGGGCATCTTGTGCATTATCAGCTGGTTACAAATTTGAACGGAAGAGTGCGGCAGAAATTGCGCGTGTCAAAGTGTTGAAATGGTCAGGATTTTGAAACAAACACCTGATTATTCAAGAGTGAGAGGAATCCTCCGAATTAGAATGCTGATCTAGGATCAGTTCATCTTTTTCTACATAAATGTATTCATTACCATTATGAAAAGCACATAACTGATTCCAGATCAGCTCACTTTGAGAAACTTGATGCAAACAACCCCTGGCTTACCTGCTTCTGTTTAAAGTGTTTATAGGGTAGCTCAGTGCAGAGGTAATGCACTATCCTTAGTACCACTTCAAAACTCACTGCCTTCAGTTCAGTCCAAAATAGCTGCTCTTTTCTGCCTCCAACTCCCAGCATGCTTTGCACACGCACAGCCTGAGTTCCTGGAAACTAGTGTAAAGTCTAGTGAAGCCTATCAAGCAGCAGTGTATTAAGAGGCTGAAAAAATATACGTTACCCTAGTAATTCATGCACTTTCTCCAAGACTAATACCTGTTTAGGCTGCTTGCTCATAAAGCGTAATGGGAGATGTAGTTTGTACAAGTGTACTTGTGATTCAACTGTTTGTCATGCGCTTTCTGCAAAACTATTTCCCAGCGCACGCTGAGGTTGACTGGGACTGGGAAATGTGTTTCGAGGGCTAAAACTCATATGCAAAAAAAGGTGAAAGGAAAAAGTTGTTATTCCTTTAACTTCTGTAACGTTCGTCTACGCGCGTGCAACCTTTGTGAAGCACCAGAAATTGCCTGTGAAAAAATTTCGTGACATAATCCGAACAAAATGTCCTAATGCGTGGTAAAACAAAGTAGATGGATGAATAACATGCTCTTGCTTAAAGGTTAGGCATAAAGAACAAACCGAAAAATTAATCGGACATCAGTGGATAGCTTTTAAATGTATTATGTAGACGACCGATCAATTTAAAACAATGCTGCATGACTTTAGTAACAGTATTCTACGGTTCTCTTTCAAGGCTAGGTATTCTGACACACTTGAGAGCACATTCTGTGATTAGTCTACTGTAATATCTAAACACGATGTATGTGTAGCTCTGTAAGACTTTCAGTAGGCCTACGACCAAGCACATATCCGACTTTTGAAAGTCACGTTAGTTTTCAGTCACGTAATGCCACTGGATCCAGTAACTGGCCAAAATTTCATTTAACGGCTTTTGATGTCTTCGAACAACCGACCAGATCATTTAGAACAAACACTGGCTGTTCTATCGATTCCAACCGTTTTCTCTCTGGTTTTAATTAAACATTTTTGCTAATTAAGTTTTTTTCTTTGTTATTGTCAGAATGTAAATGCACAGTATTTCGTACTCTATCGCTCTTTCTCTCTCTCTCTCTCTCTCTCTCTCTCTCTTTCCTCATACGACAAACACCACAATGTTTCACGGTTGCTTTTCATCCTTTTCCCTTTTACCTAGTAACATTCTTTTTGTAGGCTTATATTACCATGTCAAGTGTTGCGTCCCTGGACTAATTTTTCAAGGTTACATTCTTCGTTTCATATTACTTCATTTGTTTTAATGCAAGAAGAAACAACATGCGGTGAATGTGTCGGAGCCACATATTAAGACAATATCACGCGGCATTTGTGACACAGCCTGTTTTTGAGACCAAAAAATGGGCCCAACCTTTTTGTTTGTTTGTTTGAATTATTCCACATTTGTTTCTCACGCCAGTATGATTGCAAAATATCCATTCTCTGTGTTAATGGTGCAATGCAAAAACTTTCAGTTTTTGTTGCATTTATTCAATGTGTGATCACGGAATGGCTTTTTTCGATGTCTGTCATATTTTGCATATTAAATTCTTTTTTTTTTTCTACATGTGAATGTGTGTATGTTTACGTTCTAAAATATTCCATCATGTTATTGTCATTGTCATTGTTTTTTTTTTTCTTTATTTGTACGCTATTCTAAAATAAAAATTAAAAAAAAAGAAGAAATATTGCTTCGTGCCACATCTGTACTTATTTTAGACCGAGTCTGTGGCTGTAGAAAGTATGTATGGTTGCTATGGTTTTTCACCACAGAATTAAGGGTGTTATGACACGCGCTTCTGAAGTTATTATGACACGCGGACCTTTCGTTTCTGTTTCACTCTCTCTACTTCATGTGGTTCCCTCTCTGTCAACCCTTAGAGTGTGTTCCCCTCCCTTTGTCTGTCCACCTCTGTCTCGTGTACGCGTGTTCCGACTTAACTATTTGCCATGTGACGTCGGTCGAACGTGTTTTCCTACAAGTCCTCGTTACCCACCCCCGACACTCGCCCTCACACATTCTCCACTATCAGTCCACAGCAGCCACAAATTTCGCTGATAATTTTGCGTAGTGCTGACGTGTGTATGTGCGCTCTGAACATTTAAGAGACCCAAAAAAAGCTCCGGCGGTAATCTCATACCTATGTTAGATCGTTTCATCATGTGTATATGATAAAAAAGACCTGAAATGATGACCTTCCTCATAATGAGTGTTCGTGCCCAGTTGTGTTTCGGTGAGAAACCCGAAAATTATACGGTTACAGGCATCGCTCCCCTTAGCGGTTTTGGACAGTGATTGAGTGAGAAAGAAAGAGGGTGAAGAAAACGTCCACAAGACAGTACCATGACCGAGGGTTAGTGTGCGAACTTCAGGGGTTCAACTCGGGCCCATTCGTGCTATCAGGGTTGTTGTGTTTTTAAACCGGAGTTTTTAATGGGAACGTGCGGTGAAGTTAACTGCGCACCAAAAGCAAACATACACACAAAAGAGCGCAAAATCAGAAGAAGACTTAAAACCTGCGAATACATCGTGAATGAAATGTTTCAGAGTAAAAGTTTCAGGGTTTAAAATAAAAGACAACTTCACATGAATCTTGAAGCCTTGACTCGTCTAAGCTCATCTCATCGTATTCTTTCCGTGTAAAAATATTTCTATGTTCACTCTTGTGTACCGCAGTTGTTAAATCGGCTCTCATGTAATTGTGTCTTTTCCATGACAATTTTCTAAAAAAAAAAAAAAAAGATAGATTTCAGCTCGCGCTGAGCGTTGTCATTCACTAAACTGATGACAATAGACAATTTAAAGTTCTCGTTTATTCTTATTCATTCACACGGTCAGCAGTTTCCTCATACATGTTCCTGGAGACGCGGAAATTGGGATTATTTTAGCATTTGTAATGGGTTTCAGCTCGCTCCCCTTAGCGGTTTTGGACAGTGACCGAGTGAGAAAGAAAGAGGGTGAAGAAAGCGCCCACAAGACAGTACCATGACCGAGGGTTAGTGTGCGAACTTCAGGGGTTCAACTCGGGCCCATCCCCTGCGCACCAAAAGCAAACATCCACACAAAAGAGCGCTTCTTGAGCCCTTCAAACCCTAGTAAACACGGCATCATCTTTTCTCGAATATATATATATATATGGCTATATATGTGTGGAAATGTGCGCCCTTATAACAAAGGTTTATGAAACGAATTTGTCCTATTCAACAAATAGAAAATAAACAGAATGAAATGATTGAAAATCAGAAGAAGACTTAAAACCTGCGAATAAATCGTGAATAAAATGTTTCAGAGTAAAGGTTTCAGGGTTTAAAATAAAAGAATCTTGAAGCCTTGACTCATCTAAGCTCATCTCATCGTATTCTTTCCGTGTAAAAATATTTCTATGTTCACTCTTGTGTACCGCACTTGTTAAATCGGCGCTCATGTAATTGTGTCTTTTCCATGACAATTTTCTAAAAAAAAAAAAAAAAAGATAGACTTCAGCTCGCGCTGAGCGTTGTCATTCACTAACTGATGACAATAGACAATTTAAAGTTCTCGTTTATTTTTATTCATTCACACGGTCAGCAGTTCCTGGAGACGCGGAAATTGGGATTATTTTAGCATTTGTAATGGGTTTCAGCTCAAACTCCTGCATAGAGTTTTATTTGTAGGTTGTCCTAATTTTCTCGCTTTTGGGGGGGGGGGTTACGGGCCACATCTTTTTACGTCACCGTGCACCAAGCTGATTTGGAGAGACCTGAGTTAATTGAAGCCGTTAATTGCAACTGTGGTGTAGATTAAATCCGTGTGCGAATTTTGTCGTTTAATGAAGTCAGGCAGCTGCAACAAATTGTAAATACGACGTAGCCCACACGCCTCGTGACGCGCCCCCCACAGATCACTACGTTTATCAGCGAGTGAAAGAAGGACCGAAGAGGGTGAGAATGAAAGATAGCAAGCGGATGACAGTGAAGTGACGGAGGCAGAAAAAAAACCCCGACTAAACAAGCAAGTGAGAGAAGTGACAGAGATCTGAGCTTGAGTCTGATGGACCGCGAGACGTGACAGAACACAGATGCCGGAAAGAGAGAGAGAAAGAGAGGAACAGAGAGATGAAGAACAGAAGACGATGGATGAAAGTTCTTCAGAATCTCAGGTAGATTTTGTGGAGATGATGAAGTGATTCGCATCTGAATTCGCCTCAGTTAAACAATTCTTAGCATTAGTGTTGCGGCGTTGGATGGCATTTGTGCTTTGTCTGTTAATTTTTTTTTTTTTTTTAACTCTTCGTTTATGAGCAGTGAATGGAGACTCGAACTTTACTGCGTCTCCGTTTTACTCTCTGGGAGCTCTATACACATATGTTGAAAAACATTCATAGGCATCATAAATTAGTTTTATTTATGTATACGATATGTACACAACTTTTTCATGATTACATCGGCAAATAATATCTAGGCTATATAACAACAACAACAACAACAACAATACTACTATTACTGCAGCTACCAATACTAGGATGATGATGATGGTGATGGTGATGATGATGATGATAATAACAATAATAATAATAATAATAATAATACAAATTATTAAAACAAAGTTTCACTACTCAACCCTTACTGTCGACAGACAACACATTCACAGCCCGAATCTGAGCCGCAAAACATCAGTCCCCGGAACAAGCGCCGCAAACTCCTATTGTTCCTGTTTGGCTCCTCCCTCGTTGCTATGGTCATGTGGGTTGGCTTCTACTTTCACCATAGGCAGACTCCGCCCACCACATCCTCGCAGGGTAACGGGGAACTCAGTGCACTCTATAATACAGTAATTAATGTATTATAATCAGTAATAGTAATCACTAATAGCAATTATTCATGATAAGGAATTCATTAACTGTAAGACGCTATTGGCTCAACCTTAAAACAATTTTGTGTTTGATTTTTTTTTCTTTTTTTTTTGGTTGTATTCCTCTTTGCAGTTACTGTTTTGTAAACGTATTAAATTACAGATTAATCTCTCCTTGTCCTTACCCCTGTTCCACCCGCCTCCCCAGTGGCCACGCCCTGTCTCTCCCCTGCATGTCTGAGAGCTGCCAAACATGTCTCTGTTGCCTCGGACCCCTTCTCTCGACCCTGTGACTACTTCCTGTTTACCTGCAGGACAGAGGATGACCCTTCCAGCCAAAAGGGACGTCAGAGGGGCAGGTTTCTTGACCCCGGTCTCGTGGAAGGAGGGGAGCGGAGAGGGGAAGATGAAAAAAGGCCGGATGCGGAGGGCGCGGGGGAGGAGAGGGGCAGTTTTAGGGACAGGTTACGGGACAGGCAGACGACACTGCTGCAGTCAATGAGAGAAATTCTGGGTGAGAGAGACTTTTTGTGCGTGCGTGTGTGTGTGTTTGTCCGTCTGTGTGCGTGCGATACTACTAATACACATGTCGTAATCAACAGTATTTCTGTCAAGAGTAAAAAAAAAACAAACAAACATCTTTTCCTCTTTCCGTGAATTAAAAATGAAGGCTTTAGCCATTTTAAAGCCTTAACGCTTGTCACGGGCGTCTGTCTTAACACTGGACTTACATGTAGTGGTATTTGTATTCAGTAGGAATTTGACCACAGCAGTAAAAATGATGATATTTGATTATCTTGAGCTTTCTGACATGTATCATTGATCCTATTAAAATACACAAACGTGTATGAGTACATTTGGGGAAGTTTTTTTTTTTTTTTTTATAGGGACACAAACAGCGAGCAGCCTATTACTGGCAGAAACATAATTACAGATTAGTAATTTAACTGAACATGTAATAAATGTGTTACTGTTTCAATGGATTAAAAGACACAATTTGAGCGAATGTTAATTTGTGATTTCAACCCCTTCGATCAGAATCGTCGCCGAGTGTTGTCTCCATGGAAACGGTGGCGGAGAAAGCACGGAGATTCTACCGGACCTGTTTGGGCCACAAGGCTTCAGAGAAAAGAGAATCAGAGTCGTTTCTCAGACTCATAGAACAGGTGACTCACACACACACACACACACACACACATTAATATAAAGGTTTTCTCACAGACACGTACGTATGCACACATACACTTAAGCACCACACACACATTACTCTCAGCAAGGACAATATGGTCAGATCTCTTTATTCTTGTATTCTTCTCTCTCTCACTGTAACTGGGTGATGTATTAGATTTCAGACTTCATTTCTTACACAGTCGCCCAAACTCTGCCAGTGCAAATGTAGTGTTACAAACTCCAATCTTCTTATCTGTTCTGTTCTGTTCTATTATGTTTCCCTCCCTCTCTCTCCCTCTCTGTGTAGTTGGGTGGATGGCCCGTGTCTGGCGTGTGGAGTCAGACTGGTTTTAACCCCACCCTGTCTGTGCTGATGGGAGAGTACAACACATTTCCATTCTTCAACGTGTACGTGGGCAGAGACCCAAACGACACTGACCGTGTATCCAGTGAGGC
>NC_044503.1:34089483-34111983 GCF_902362185.1 Chanos chanos | reverse complement strand
TACCTGTGTGCGTGTGCCTCCGAGTGTGTATGTGCATGCGTGTGTCTCACTCATTCATCACACTTCTTCCATCGCTCAGTCCACGTGCAGGAGAACATCTCGGGGGAGGAGGGTTCGTGCGTGTGGTCGGAGTTTCT
This sequence comes from Chanos chanos, assembly GCF_902362185.1. Classification (NCBI taxonomy): domain Eukaryota; kingdom Metazoa; phylum Chordata; class Actinopteri; order Gonorynchiformes; family Chanidae; genus Chanos; species Chanos chanos. The sequence continues at coordinate 34,111,846 of NC_044503.1, read as the reverse complement.
GAGGATGACCAAAGGCCCAGGTCGGGAGGAAGAGTTCTACATCTCTCCGTCTGAGAAGCAGGAGCTTTGGCTGCAGCACTCCGCCCTGCAGGTGGCGCTGCAGGTGAGCAATCCCTAACCAGGTTAACTTGGCCCGCCTTCCTTACCCATCTGGAACAGAATTTAAAGGCTGACGTAATGTGAGAAGAAAAGAAAAACCGCTCCGGTCACAAAATGATTTAAGATTGTGAACCACGTCAAAGGACTCTTAACACAGACTGTGCTAATTGTTGCGTGGAGTGGGGGTTCAAGAGGTCCGTCATTTAAGAGAGTGCTATCACTACTCCATTTAACGATAAAATTACCACGTTTATTAAAACCCAGTTAGATAACATGTTCATTGTCTTGTCTTGTGTTCTCACTCCTCCTAAACCCTATCTCTCTCTCTCTCTTTCCCCACACAAGGCGTATAGTACTAGCTTACTGAGGAGGCCAAGAGATACATCTCTGTCTGGGCTGTCTTATACTCGACTGTTCCTCTCCTCCTTCACTCAGGTACCGGTAACATCACGCACACAAACACACACACACACGCACGCACACACACACACACACTCACACACACGTAACACTGTGTAAATCTTTCGTCATAGGTGAGCAGCTGTGACTCTGATCCGAACAATATCTTCATGCCTGTTGAACCTTCTTTCCTGGCGACGGTCGTGTGCGCGAGTTCCCACGTCTGTCCTAAATCGTTAACCTGCTTATCAAAACAAGGATATAAACCGCACAAGTGCTGACAACGAACGCTAACTACCTGTACTCTGCTTTATTGAATGTTTGATGTTAGTGTCAAATAAAAACACATTTTTTTAAGTACTGTTGTTGTCATTACTGTGTATCTACTAAATCTGACGGCGAAATCTAACGACCTGTTACTTAACTTTTCACGAAACCGCTCCCCACTGAGGAGAGCAAAACTACCAGGAACATCAATTCAAATAACAATACTAAAAAAAGAACTAATAATTGTGTGTGGTTGGATAAACAGACGGGGGAAATTATACGATCAATTCCCATGTCAACGAACGTAGATATATATCTTTATATGTTTTAAAACACTAAATTTAAGTAGACCAATCAACTTAACCACTGAAATCAATTGGACGGTGGGCGGGGTCTCGTGCCATACGTTTGAATGACGTACAATTTCAGCGACACTTAGGGAAAAAATGGCAGCACATGCAGGAGATAAGCGTGGTCTTGAACATTTAGACGAATATGAACCTAAACCAGCAAAACAGCAACGGACTCTTCACGATCGCATGACGGAGAAGCGGCTCGTTGTTGTCTTGGAAGGAGCAACGCTAGAGACAGTGAAGGTGAGACAAGAGTTTCCAAACTTCCGAGGGCCGAGGCAGAAAAACTCCGCGGTGTCAAGGCAGCCGGCTTCTGTTTTGGAACTGTCAGGCAGAAGTAACTTTAGATTTGATTACGTGGTTTAATATCTTGATGGAATATATGCAGGGGACAAAAACTTTTTGACGTTTATTATCGTATTGTCTCAGTGCATTCCTTAATACTACAAATGGTTGATGTCGTTACATCTCTTATGTTATTAACTCCGGAGTGATCGGAGACCGACTCATATTAATAGCCTGGACATATTCCTTGAGAGCTGTTTTGTTCCTTTTCACATAGGTTGGTAAAACGTTTGAGTTGCTCAACTGTGATCAACACAAAAATTTGATTGTAAAGAATGGAAGAGACCCGGGCAAAGTTCGTCCTGATATCACACACCAGGTAAAACTCTTCACGAGCTAGTCTCTCCGCAGTCCTGTTGTACCAGTCGCTTTAAGCAGTAATACCTCTTTAAACAACAATGTTTCAGAGCCTGCTTGAACAGTTCTCCTCATTATTTTTTGCTTTTTTTTTTTTTTAGTGTTTGCTGATGTTAATGGACAGTCCATTGAACAGAGCCGGGCTTCTGCAAGTGTATATCCACACGGAGAAAAATGTTCTTATAGAAATCAACCCTCAGACCCGTATTCCACGGACCTTCCCTCGCTTCTGCGGCCTTATGGGTAATTAACATTCTCAAACCAATACTTTGAGGACTTTCCCAGCAAAAAGTTCGTGTTAAGCAAGGTGTGAATTGCATATTAGCAAATTGTTCTTGTCACCTCTCTTAGTTCAGCTCTTGCACAAGATGAGCGTTAGAGCCGCTGACGGACCCCAGCGTTTGCTGAGACTAATTAAAAACCCGGTGTCGGACCACCTGCCGCCCGGCTGCCCTCGGATCAGCACATCATTTTCCGCGGGCGACGCAGTCTGTCCCCGAACTGTCGTTCCTAAAGACGGACCTGCCGCCGTGGTCATCGGAGCATTTGCACACGGTTCGGTGAGTTTGTTTTTATAATAATTTTACTCAAATTTAGAACAGTGTTCATCTAAAAAATAAACAAACAAGCAAGAAAACCCCCAAACAAACAATAACTGGCTAAGTAGCTGTTGTAAGTAAATTAAATAGCGTCACATTGGCTTTGAGAACCGGGATATTTGAGGAGTGGACTGTGATGAATTCTGTAACCGAAGCCAAAGCACCACTCTGAAGCATCAGTCTGGTTTTGAGATAAAATGTCATTGTGGTGTTATGTCAAGTAGATATACCTCCAGTTTAGATCCACTGGTCATCAGTCAATGAGTTATGAACCTATGTATTTGGTCTGTGTGCGTGATGTAGCATTTGTGGCTTTTGGGGCTCTATTGATGGTGAGGAAAGCATGTTGCTATGGAAACAACTATGAAGTCATTAGATTTAGAACTTTGAACTGTGAGTAGAGGACGTCAGTTTTTTTTTGGGGTGAATGCTTGTGGTAACATATTGCAAGGTTAACTGGAGAGATTCTGCCTTGAAAGTGGAGAAGATGTGAAACTGCCATATTTCTTGTTGTATCGTAAAAACTCCTGCCAAAACTGACCCCTTGTGTTCTGGTCTTGTCTCCCTCACAGGTGGACGTAGACTACACAGAGAAAACAGTGTCTGTCAGTAACTATCCGCTGTCTGCTGCACTGACGTGTGCCAAAATATGTTCGGCTTTCGAGGAAGTCTGGGGTGTATTGTGATGAAGAACGGAATATTCCATCACATCCGTTTTTTTTTTCTTGTTTTTGTTTTTTTTTTTCTTTTTACGTGGAGAAGAATTACAACGAAACACTCTAATGGACTCTCCTTCACACCCAGGTTCTGCTTCAGTGTTCTGAAGTGGCTTCTTTTGTCTGCAGACTTAACCCACGTGTGAAGCGGTCCACATAAAATGAACAGTTGGTGTGAACAATGTAAACAGGGCAGCCTGACAGTTTGCCTTCACCCATTCTAAGAGCAGTGGTCACAGATGCTGTTCTGTAGTCTAGAATGGGACCAGGTTGGAGATGGAGACATCTCGGTGTTGCAGGATGTCACACACAGAACTTTAGGGAGATTTTTTTTCCCCTCTGTGTAATGTGTAATTGACTTCAGCCAAATTTAGGCTATGTTATTTTCCAACATCTCACTCTTGTGAAGGTGGAACTGGATACTCCACTGAATTTATTTTGTTTCTCCCTCTTTAAAAATGGCTTTGTAACTATTTTTCTGTTATAACACATAAAAAAATTGTCATATGGGTGCAAATAAACTGATATTTGATCATTTCTAATACTGAATACTTAAATAAATCTTCTCACAGAAAATATAGCATTGACAAAATTCAGTATATATAAACAGATGTACATCCAGATACCAAATACTGAACGTCTTTTTAAAAATTTAATCAGACATCACTATGACAACCACTCTAACAGAAATACAAAACGGGAGGGTGAGATATTGTAAAAATACACTCATAACATGTGTATTACTTGGTGTCAAATGGCCTTTTAACCCTTTATCAGCCGCCTATAGCTTCATCAGTGAAGTAGCAGGGTAGTCTCAAACAACCGTCGTCTGTCGACCCGCATCTCGTCACGGCGTCCACTAAAGTTCACGTCCTCCTGGAAGCAGGCTTCTTGGTCGCTCTGGTTCTTTTCCGTTTGGGCCGCGCTTTTGACCCCGCGGGCGCTGGGCTTCTCCGCCTGGGTTTGACCCTTGCTTTGGTTTTACCGTTCTCATTCAACGGAGTTTGGCTTCTGGCCTCTAAGTCAGTTCCCTTTCCCGGTGGTTCGGCGATCTTTACTTTTAACGGCGGTTTAGGGGCTTTGGGGGCTTTAGCTTTAACGGCTTTAGCTGTTCTAGCTGTAGGTTTTCGAGTTCTCCTTTCTGTGGCGGTTACTTTCCCTGTCTGTTTTGGGTTTGCTCTTTCCTCCTCTTTCTTCTTTACATTTCTGTTTCTGCCTAACCTCTGTCTCCCTCTTTTCTCATCCGTCTGTTTCTTCATCATAAAAATATGTGGAAACGAAAGGACAGATGTAATAAACATTAATAACAGCAGAGTTCACACAAACGATGAAACGTTAGAAATGTTTATGATGTTTGTACTGCCAAATATCTGGCACAACGGACACGAGAAAAATTTGCCCAGAACCCCTCTCCTCGTTTGAGCATTATAAACTGTTGATACTGTACATCTTTTGCAGTAAACTTGTTTGACAATCAGTGCGGAAGCCTGAAAATGTGCAGTAAAAATAAAACGTTATGTGTAGTGAGTTGAGATGTGTGTGTGTGTGAGAGAGAGAGAGTTGACACGTGTGTGTGCGTGTGTGTGTGAGAGAGAGAGAGAGTTGACACGTGTGTGTGTGTGTGGTGGGGGGTTACTGCTGTTACCTTTATATTGATTCTAAATGAACCGGAGGCGCCGCAGCCAGCAGTCTGTACTAACGTCTCTCTTCGCACTAGACCCCTCACTGTCTGATTCACACGGCTGTTGTTCTTCGTCACGTCGTAACCACCATCAGCCAGGGCACGTTTTAGTTCATCCATTGAGATACCGCCCCGGCGCTTACACTGCGAGACCACGTTCAGAATCAGCTGGGACACTCGTGGTCCGGGAGACGTTCCCGTAGGCCCACACTGCTTGGCTGATTTAGCAGTGTGTTTCAGAAGGCGAATAGGCGTGTCTTAATGTGAAAGGGAAAAGTACTTGATTAAGAACGCACCTTAAATTCTACCACACCTCTCTATTCTGCATCCAACCCGTCAAATGATCGCTTTGTCAATTTAATTTATTAATATTTAGAATGAATAAGTGGGGCAGTGGACCCTTTTAAATGGACACTTTAAAAATTGCAGTGTGAAACGTCAACAACCGGTCAGAAATACTCTCTTGCAGCGTCGACTTGAGATGCCGACTTCTCGTGTGAACTTAATTTTTCTCTTACAAACACAGGGTTACACATGAGAGATGCCATAAAGCCCATTGTATCATTGTGATTTCAGTCCCGATGCCTGAAATTTCTGGTATAACAGCTGAGGTTAGGGCCGCAGTTCCAACTGTTGGTTAGCTGTATAGTCAATGTCGTGTCAGACCGCTGTGAAGCACCTGGCCTGGCTATGATACAGCTATTAGCAATTAATCTATGAACTATCAACAACAGTGTCATAAACAATCTGATTTAATGGGAAAATATTGGAGCAGCTATCTGGATACTCAAATCTTTAAATAACTCAGGTTATTCAACTAACGTAAAACCACTCGAGAGAGTATAATTAAATGAACTTAAGTGAGGTACAAGATTGCTACTTTAATCAGATGTCAAAAGGGCACGGCTAAGAAGCTAGCTATGTAACAAAATACTGAACTAAACGGATATGGTCCTAGTTCAGTTTAGAAAACTGTAAAACGACTGACTTGGCATTCGTTCAGGGTCAGTGCCGTGGACTTTTTGATTGTCTTGGATGGCTCTCTTCAGCATTTGGCCTAATCTTCTTGCACCTGCTTTTCCAAGACCAAGACCACCCCGCGGCTTTACCGGTCGTCCTGTCTTTTCTTGTCCGTTTACCTCCGCACCATACGGCCCCAAATTTACTCGTTTTTTCACCGTGCGATTTACACATTTCTTACTGTTCTCCTTCTTACGTTCTGTCATGGTAACAAAACATTGTAGAAATGTTGAAAATTAAACCTGAATATTAATCACTGAGGAAGTGGTACTCGTAATTTACAAATAAACAAGGACTTGAGGTTTGCAATCAACGGCCGATATAGAATCCATACGTTCTTGCACGAGACAACACGCTCAGAAGTTTCAGTGACCAAAGTGCAATGAAGAACGTAACTGACGCTTCATTCATTTGAAATATTTACATTTATCAAGTTCAAGTTTCAATTAGAAATTAAACAAGTAAAGAGAATAAACAAAACACAAATGTTTAACGCGAGGCTACTTCAATGACAGGTCTATCAAGAACAAAGTCAATGCCGCTATAAACAGCGTTTTATGGAGTCAAATAGAGGCCAGATCGATGGTCTGTATCACACTCCCTCGATTCCATTTCTGTTGTCTGCAGTTCCAGAGGGTTAGAGTGTCCCGTTGTTCCTGTAACATCTCTTGTGCTGTTAGCAAGAAAAATCAATCCAGGATCTTCATTACATCGCAGATGCGTCCCCATCTGATTCATCGCTACCCACCAGACACTCGCTGTCTTTCGGGTCGAAGTCCTTTTCTTTCTTTTTATCATCGGTGTATTTGCAAACTACACGGGACCTCCCGTACCCCTCTTGTTCATTCAGTGCCAGTATCTCAATACCTCCCGTGCTGGGTTCGCCTTCTTTCCGTTCGCTGAGAAAAGTCCGTTGCATCATCAGTTTCTTGGATGTGTGACATTTATATTTGAGAGATGGACAGGCGTCTGCATCTTTTTTGTCTTTCGCTGTCTCCTCAAATATCACACAGGTGCCTAAAGCATCTTCATATTCGCCCGCGAACACGGCGGGACCCACTTGAAGTATTGGCTGGTTGGTGTCTATACCCACGATTTTGCACGTTTCTTTACTGTTGGTGAGAAACTCCGGGTTGATTATTCCCGATAGTTCGACCACAACTAGCTGTTCTTCTTCTTCCCACTCGTCTTCCATCGCTCGTGTCCCGTATTTGACGAAAGAACAAGTTTAGATCATATTCTTGGGCGGGATGAAAGTTAGATGAAATCATGCGTCCGAATTTGAAGATTTTACAAGACGCGAGTCATGCGTCATATGTGTCGTAGTCAGTGTGCGACGGAAATACTTCTGTCTGCTTCCTCCTGCAATCCAACGTGTGCGAAAAAAGTCGCATGTGCATGTGTTACATGTAGTTGCTTTTGGATAATTACCGACCGACCACGGGCAGACATTTAAAAGATTTAAACAGAAGTTCTGGTGGTTATACCAACACGATTGTCCATACCAGGATACGGTAAGTATTTGTGAACCTTCAAAGAATGGAATTCTGGACAGTCGGGGGTTGTTAAAATCCAACCCGGTCGCAGTCTCCCAGCTAATTGGCTAATTAGCTAAGTTACAGGCACATAATAAACTTAATAGAAATTCAATTTCTTTTGCTCCTTCACCTGAAAAGTATTCTGACCGATTGACAAACAAATTTCTTCAACGTTTGCGTAATGTTATGGATGTTAATTCTCCGTTCACGACATGGCATGAGGTGAAACGTGTTCTCGACTGCCCATACTCCAAATGCCAAATACTAGTTTTTAAAGAGGCAGATAAAGACAGCGTATTGTGTTGTGACACACAACTTGTGACTGAACGGCGTGGTTTATATGTAGACAGTCTTTGAAAGTGAAGGAAACAAGCAATAAGATACTCGTCGTAGCTGATAACTCGTTAAAGGAATAGTCTGGTTTGAATGGACTGTTCTTTGGCAGTCTAGCAGTCAATTCATTTTTTTCTAGGTTTTTTTTAATTATTATTAAAATATTAGTACGTCAGGGCTAACAAGTGTTTAAAAATGTGGTATACACTTACTTTTTCATCCCAGATCTGCATGCCGCAGAGATGAACTACCAAGCACTTTTAACATGTTGACCTAGGCTTTTTAACTGAGCTCTGTTCTTTAGGCTTTTGTGAAAATAAAGTTTTGCATTAAAAAAAAAAAAAATGTGACCGCTGGTGCACAACATTCTGTGTTTTGGTTTTTTTTTTCCTGAAGAAAGTTATGATGATGGTGTATGATTTTTCTTGTCCCCTGTTATTTGTCCACTCTTGTTCTAGAATACCTGCGTAGGTGTCAGTCATGGGCAGAAAGTTGGATCCCACCAATAAGGTGAAGCGAGGACCTGGACGGAAGGCGAGGAAACAAAAAGGGGCGGAGACAGAACTGGCCAAGTTCCTACCAGAAGGTAAAGAGCATCTCACACTCAACTCTTAAAGTGTTCAAAAGGTTAGATCTCCATACCAGGAACCAGAGGCTTGCTGGTTTGAATCCTGGGCAGGGATGCTGACAGGTCCTGATTCTGGAATCTCAGCGCCTCCTCTTGTTGGCTGCTAATGTGCTCCTTCACAGGTCACCTAAACCCAGCTTGCATTGGGGTAACATGGTGCCCTGATTCCTCCTCCTTACCCCAGCCAGCGGCCTTGAAAAAAGAGCTAGTGCACTCTGTAGCCCTGCTCTGGTTAAACAAAAAGATTTAAAACAGATAAAAGACTTTGCACCGTGTATCTCCTCTATGCCTCTTTTAATTACATATATATTGTGAAGGGGTTTTTTTTTGGCATCTAAAGGCTGATTGGATGTGCTGATGTCTCTCTTAAGACTGATTGGCTGCCTTAATGTCTCTCTTAAGACTGACTGGCTGCCTTAATGTCTCTCTTAAGACTGATTGGACATACTGATATTTCTCTTGAGACTGATTGGATGTCTTAATGTCTCTCTTCCAGATGAGGGGCCTAAGAAACTGTCCAGCAGAGCAAGGAAACGGTAAAAACTCGACACATTCCTGTTCCACACAGTTTGTCTGAATGTTGCGCTTGTGCAAAGGTGGCAGTTCAGCTGTCGCTAGGCAGTAGGTTGTTGTATCCATGGTGATTTTTCTCTTTTTCTTCAGTGCTGCGAAGAGAGCAGTCACTGGCCAAGAAGCCAAAGCTGCCCCCAAGAAAGAACAGCCCAAGAAAGGTAAAAACTGGAGACAAATTTAAAACCTTTTCAATTGTCTATCAAAAGAATTGACATAACAGAATCCTCTGAGAGAAGTTCAGAAGCATTTTTTTGAATTTCTGTTCATGTGTTTTTTTTTTTTTTTTAATTGCCTCACTTTTTGCTGTTTCAAGGATTCTCTGATGAGAACAGTGAGTGGTTGAAACCCGCTCAGCGGAAGCGTAAGGTCGACCAATCAGAGGGCGATGAGGACAGCGACAGCCAATGGGAGGAAGAGGAAGACTATGAAGTGGAAGAACAGGGACAGGGAATTGAGGGAGATGGAGAGGAGATGGAGAAAGAGGCAGATGATGATGATGATGACGATGAAGATATGGTAGATGACTACGGTGTGGCAGATGACGGTGAGGAAGAGGAAGGAGGCAGTGACGATGATGAAGAGGTTTGTTTTGCTGGATATTTCATAAGTTTGGTGATTTGGCTGTTATGCATATTTCAGTATAGTTTAGAGGAGTTTACTGTATAGTTGAGAGTTTCTCAGTTTTCTGGGATACTCTGAGCTCATTGTGGATAATATATGGTCTTCTGTCTCAGTCATGTAGTGATGTAACTCAAACTCTCTTCATCACAAAGAGCTGATTTAGCGATTCCAGAACACGCGAAACGGTCAATTTTGCAGAAAGCTCACCGAAAATGAATGGTTTTGAACCGAAATGTTTTTCCTGGTTGTTTGTAATAATGAACGTAAGTGTCCTGACCGATGAACGTTTCCGTGAACCTGAATGGTTTGTGTTTTCAGCTTCTGCCCATCGAACGGGCTGCCAAAAAACAGAAAAAACGACAGGAAGCAATGGAGCTAGAGCATGAGGAAGATGATGAGGATGATGATGAAGATGAGGAAGAGGATGAGGAGGACGAAGAGGCAGAGGAGGAGGAAGAGGAAGGAGAGAAGAGTGGTGATGAAGAAGAAGACACAGTTCAGATCAACATGGATGAGATGGACAGGTTTAAACTGCCCGGAGCAGAGGAGAGAGAGAAAGAGGGTGAGTACAGTTCTGTGCGTTTATTTGAATTAGTGATTGTGTGTAAATCTTTTCCTCCGTCTTTCTCATTCTTATATACACTGATTTACACATGACTGGATGTCAACATCTATCTATCTATCTATCTATCTATTTGTCTGTCTGTCTGTATCTGTCTGTCTGTCTGTTGGTCTGATGATCATCAACTGATCCGTCTGGGTTTTTTTTTCTTTTCTCTTTCTCTCTGTCTTTCTGCAGGACACTTACCCCTGGATCTGAAGACCATCCATCAGAGGATCAAGGACAACGTGGACGTGCTCTCTCACTTCAAAGAAAAGAGAGAAGAAGGGAAAGAGAGATCGGAATACCTCTCTCTGCTTAAATCCGACCTCTGCACCTACTACAGCTACAATGACTTCCTCATGGACAAACTTATGGACCTCTTCCCACTCTCAGAGGTAGGGGTGTGTTTGTGTTTGTGTGTGTGTGTGTGTGTGTGTGTCTGAGTGTATGAGAGAGACAAACTCACCTAACACTCCCATTGAACCACGGTGAAATCAAGCAACAGAATCTTCCTGCTTTAGTACCGCCCATCTGTTTTCCCTTTGGGTGTGCGGCTATGCTAACAGGATAGAGCAACTGTCTGTCAAAGTCTGAGGGGACAGATGGCCACACACTCCCACTGCCCCTACATGAATTGACAGCACAATTAAAACAAATACAAAAATGTGTCAATTAATCTTTGATCTTGTGTGAATGCTGTATGAAGTATATATCCTGAACCTGGTGTAAAATTCGTTATGAAACAAGATTGGATGTGAATGAATCTCATTGGACATATTTGTTTTCATTTCAGTTGATTGATTTTCTGGAGGCCAATGAAATCCAGCGGCCCGTCACCATTAGAACCAATACGCTTAAAACAAGGAGGCGGGACTTGGCACAGGTATGGAGACAAGAAGTCGTCAACATCAAACATCATTTTTAACGTACAACAACATATCTTATGAGTGATTTCCAGAGTTTTAAGTCCAGTTTTGGATTACATTTCACTGTTAACTGCCGTTCTCCTCTAAACATGTCCTCTGAATGTCCTTTACACTTTGGCTGAGACTTGCTCTCTGTCTGTAAAACCAGCTCATGATTATACTGTCAGGATGAATTTTCACTGAATTGTGTTTTTTCTTTCTTTGTGTGTTCTGTTTTTGTGTTTAGGCTCTCATTAACAGGGGTGTGAATCTGGACCCACTGGGAAAATGGTCTAAAGTGGGCTTGGTCATCTTCGACTCCTCCGTTCCGATTGGTCAGTCCTGCTGTCAGTCCATACCATTGGAATGACTTACTAAGAACAGTTTCAGTGTTTCATTATTGGGTTATATATATATCTTAACTGTATCTTAAATGTTCTCTCTTTGTCTGTCTGTCTCTCTCTCTCAGGAGCGACACCTGAGTATTTGGCAGGACACTATATGTTACAGGGAGCGTCTTCTCTGCTGCCTGTAATGGCGCTCTCTCCCCAGGAGGGGGAGTCAGTGCTCGACATGAGCGCTGCACCCGGAGGGAAAACCACATACATAGCTCAGCTGATGAGGAACACGGGCGTGATCGTGGCCAACGACGCCAGCGCAGACAGACTGAAGAGCGTGGTCGGGAACATTCACCGTCTGGGAGTCACGAACACGGTCGTCAGCAACTATGACGGACGACAGTTTCCCAAGGTCTCGCCCCGCACCCTTTACCCTCTGTCTCTCTCTCTGTCTCTGTCTCTCTCTCCCTCCCTCTCTTTCCGCCTGCTCCACCCTCCCTCTATCTCACCCCCCCACCTGTTTTTTTTTTTTTTTTTTCCCCCTCTCTCTCTCTCTCTGTCAAAATCAATGTTATCTGCAAATGCTGTTCCAGTAGATAATGTGTGAAGAACAACATGTATCTTGAAAGATGGCTCTTTATCTCTTCCCTTCTAGCTGTCTCACTTCAGCCCTGTCTAACCCCCCCCCCCCCCCCCATCTCTTTTTCTCTCTCAGCACTTGTTTGCTTTCTGCATTCCTCATCCACAACCCTGTTCCCCAAATGGTATTAAGCTTTAAAGTCGCCGGCAATTGCCGTGTTGTTTACCTGTTGTGTTGTTTACCTCCCGTGTTGTTTGTTTTGTTTACGGGGATTATGGGAGGTTTTGACAAGAGTGTTGCTTACCTGCCGTGTTGTTTACCTGTTGCGTGTTTCGTTTTGTTTACAGGTAATGGGAGGTTTTGACAGAGTGTTGTTTACCTGCCGTGTTGTTTACCTGTTGCGTGTTTCGTTTTGTTTACAGGTGATGGGAGGTTTTGACAGAGTGCTGCTGGATGCTCCCTGTGCAGGAACAGGAGTCATTTCCAAAGATCCTGCAGTTAAAACTGGCAAGGTACCTCATGACTTTTCTTTTTTTTCTCCTTTTTCTTTCTTATCATACTCTCTTTTTCTTTCTTCCTTTCTTTTTTTTTTCAGAGAATCACAACGCGCAGTGCTATAGTGTCTGACTTTACTGTCGATAAAACACATTATTCTACAGTCTGACTCCGCATGGGTTTATTATATACCTCTGTTTCACGTTTTCTTTTTTTTTTTTCTTTCTTTCAGGACGAATCTGACATCCTTCGTTCCGCCCACCTGCAAAAGGAACTCATCCTTTCTGCCATAGACTCGGTCAACGCTGACTCCCAAACAGGCGGATATATTGTCTACTGTACCTGCTCTATCACGGTGAGCCCCATCACTGGACTACACATCCCATAATGCACCTGTCACCTGACTAATGCTCAAGGGAAGCATGTGATGATGGGATTTGAAGTGTACAGATGAACAGATGTGTTTCTAAAGTGGTTTCGAAAAATGTTTGTCCCCTCATATTGACCTCACTGTGTGTGTGTGTGTGTGTGTGTGTGTGTGTTTTAGGTGGAGGAGAATGAGTGGGTAGTGGATTACGCTCTGAAAAAAAGGAATGTCAAACTGGTGCCCACAGGATTGGATTTTGGCAAAGAGGGTTTTACCAGGTACTGAGATGATATTACACCCTCTCTTTATTTTTTTTTTTTAATTTAATTCAGTCTCTTAGTTTATCTAATACCTCTCGCTCTCTCTCTCTCGCTCTCTCTTTCTCTCTCCCTCTCTCTCCTCTCTCTCTCTCTCTTTCTCTCTCCCTCTCTCTCCTCTCTCTCTCTCTCCCTCTCTGTCTCTCTCTCCCTCTCCCTCTCTCTGTCTCTCTCGCTCTCTCTCTCACTCTCTCTCTTTCTCTTTCTCTCTCTCTCTCTCTCTCTCTCTCTCTCTCTCTTCTCTCTCTCTCTCTCTCTCTCTCTCTCTCAGGTTTAAAGAGCGCCGGTTCCATCCCACCCTCCGTCTCACTCGTCGGTTCTACCCTCACTCTCACAACATGGACGGCTTCTTCGTCGCCAAACTCAAGAAATTCTCCAACAAAATCCCCACTGCACCCGCCGGCACGGGTAAGACAGCGAGACAGACAGCCTCTTATCAAACCCTCGACATTCTCACAGCCTGGAGTTTGACATGTGTTGTTGACATACGTCTCTCTCTCTCTCTCTTCCCAGAACAAGAAACGGAAACCACTGAAGCGGAGAGCGCCGCGGCACAGGGAGAAGAGAAAACGAAACCCGCGGCCGAAGAGACGAACGAAGCCCCTCCACAGAGCAAAGCTAACGCTAAAGCTAACGGCAGCGCAGAAAAACCCCTCAGCGGGAAGAAACCGGTCGGCCCGAGCAAAAAGGGCAAACCCGACCAGCCCGAAACGCCGCGGAAGGCCTCCAACGGCAAACCGGGCGGCCCCAGAAAACACAAAATGGCCAAGGTAGACGGGGACGTCCCGAAAGACGGGGGACGGGCCAAGAAGCCGAAGGTGGAGAACGCGGCCGGGAAGGAGTCGGAGACGGAGAAGAAAGAGGGGAGCAGGTTCGAGAAGAAGACGAATAAAAAGAAAAGGAGAAATCCGATGAAGAAAAACAACAGAATGGGGAAGAACAAGTTTAAAAAATTGAAGAAGATGCTTCGCAAAATGGACGCTGGAGAGAAGGTGGACACATAATATTTTTAAGGTCTGTACGTACAGATCTGGGATCAGTCTGACTCTGTATCTATGTCACAGCGTTATGGAGTATGTTATAGAGTATGCCAAGTCACCAAGGGGACTAAAAGGATTCGGTTTGTGGTCCTTCCCAGCAAAGGCGCGTTGTTTGTGGGAAATTTGCGAAATTTGCTCCCAATAGACTGCCATCTGCTGGATAGTTCTATGTACTGCAGCAGTCCCAGCAAGAACGCACCTCAACATTTTGACAGTGACTTTCTGATAATGTTTTGTATTTGTTTTGTTTGTGAATTTTTATTTTTGTTTTGCCTCAGGATCGAGCTGTTTAAAATTAATTGTTCCGTCAATAACGAATTGCGAGTGAATAAATCGTCTCGATGTTCCTGTATGTGTCCGACTTTTATGTGCACTTTATTTTGTTGGGTTCAAAAAAAGTAAAGTTCTGTTCATAAGGGCATTTTCATAAAGTCCATATCTTTAATATATAAAAGACAAGGATTCCGGTTTCATTCACTGAGTTTTTTCTGTCTCTCTCTTCGTGATCAACAAACAAGTTTGGAACTGCATTTCACTTTAGGGACCTAAGTGCCCTGCGTTGAGTTCAAACGCATTTTTTAAAGATTAGGTCCAACCTTTTACTGGGGCAAATTCCGTCTCTTAATCACCCGGCGATTATCGCCCTTAAAATGTATTCAAAGTCAGTATTTTGGTGTTTCACGAACCGATAACCGATTAATTGCCCATCAAGCCTAGCTGAAATGTAACCAGTATGTGCCAATGACTTGTGATCGGTGATGTCTGAAAACTAAATTGTCCCCCCTAAAAAAAGCCCAAACTTTTGCATTTTGTATTTGGCGAGATTCTTATCTAAACATAGCCAAATTATAAAAACCACGTCTAAAAATAGCCGAATTAGAAACACACGTCATGCTTGTTTTGAGGTTGAACATTATTGTCATATACAGGTGCTGTATATCATATATATGTATAGCAATGTATATTTCATACTCGTAGAAATAACAAATAAGGTCAACCGGAGAGCAGCGAGACCGACCGCACTTGGAGAATAGTTATAGTACGTGAAAAATCATAAACACAGGAGGTTGAGGCAAATTAATAACCTCATTTTCCTTGTATAGTCCAGTTTTCCAACCATTTAGGGATAAGTAGTTACTCAGTTTTCCACCACACTCTGGTTTAGTCAAGTAGTTGAGACTACATGAGGAGGGACGTTGCAACTTAATATTCCCTAATTTGTTTTGTATCTGAAAACAACTGCCAAATGTATCTTAAATCGGTAAATAACTTTCTGTTTTTCCTCAGGTATATTAAATTTTGATGCATTATGAATTAAACGTGAATTTGCCTTGACCAAGAACACCATCTACCGGTGATCTTTTTAAAACGTCTCTACGTTCTTTCAGCTGAAGGCGGAGTGATGACGCATTTCCTTTGGCGCGCGTGCGGGGGAATTCAAAGCTGGGACACAAACCGTTCAGTCTGGTGTAGTTTAACGTCAACATCCTAACGTGCTGCCGAGTTTTACAGGTTTTATTCTTTCTTTAAGCACTCGGTCCTGCAACGGTAAGCTGAACGACATACGATTTCTGTGCTTAAGTTCGTGAGAATATTATGGTTTTGTACCTGTTTTGCTGCTACAACTTAGATTTCGTATCCTAGCATAACAGACTTGCTAATGCTAAACCTGACAACGTTTATTATTTCAGTAAGACACTTCGCTGTTAGTAGATAAATAATTATACTGAATATCATTGAATTCTGATGCAATTTAACAATAGGAGAATGAAAATAACTCTCAAAGTAGCTTTATCGGCTTGATTAGCTAACTGATGACTTAATAAGTTTAGCAAACACATTTTTAGTGAATGCCGCTACTCCGCATCCAACGACCGAACACTTTCGCCTTTCTGCGTTTTAATGCACTTCCGATGTGCTTGTGACGAAGCCGAGATTTAACAATATTACTTGTTTTCGTTTCAGCCATGTCTTGGGACTTTAATGTGCCGGTGTGTGTGGACGACCTGGTCAAGACAGGGGCGGTCAACCAGTACGTCGTCCAGGACGTGTTGTCCCCCAAACAAATACCGTCTCACCTTAACAGTAAGACACACACACACACACACACACGTAATTACGAGCTGACATAATCAGCGTTTGGTTCCGTGGCTGAACTGTTTACGCCAGCGTTCTTTTGTCTGAATTTCAAAAAACTCATTTAAACGCGTTTTCCTCCAACGCTGCCAAAGACAGACCCGTGTTCTTCAAATCCCTCCTCTAGGTTTCAAGGTCGCACTGAGGAGTCAGGGACCCGTCTGTATCCTGGAGCACTTTGACGCAGCTTACAGTGTCTTACAGTAAGTATGGCCACTGGTTGATATTAGAAGGTGTGTAAGGTATTTACAGGCTGTGGATTTGACTTGGCTTATGGCATAAAACTTGTTTTTACTGTGGTTAAAACAAGAATGCCTGTGATGTGACATTGTTTTGGCCAGTTTTCTCTGTGTCCAGACAAACCCTCCCCGTAAGAGGACGCAAACACAGCTGGCTTCTGACAACATAGTTTTTACTATGTTTTTTTTTTTTAAATTAGCAAGGTGATTTGGAAGTGTGCATAGAGAATAACTAAATTTGTCTTGTTGACATTTTAAGACATTGTCGCACATTGGACTTGGCTTTGAAAGAGGACACTCTGGAGCTGCTCGTTCAAGGTGGGTTGGATATATTCAAACAGACTATTTACTGGTTAGTCTGTCCGGGTTTGAGTTGACTACATTTCCCACAATCCACCGCTTTTGTTTGCAGTGGTCAGAGGACTGTCCACCTCCCTCCCGTCTCTCCTGCTGTCCGGGTCACTGTCGGCAGCCGACCGCAAACTGCAGCTCAACGCGGTTAAGATGAGCGTTTTCCTCCTCTGCAAACTCACAGAGATCTTGGAGAGCGACTCCTACAGGCAGAGTATTGTTACTGCACCCGCAAAGGTACGTGAGCAGCCCAGAAGTTACCCAATCCCGCTGTCAGTGTTTTTCTTTTCCTGGGTTCGGTTTGGTCTCTTTATGTTGCCCAATGATGATACCTAGGCAAACAAGAGCTGATTGGCTGAGGTGCTGTGTTCTCTTGCCATCTGACTGGTGGGTAATCTTGGCAGGGTGGTGGAGTTTTGCTACTCTGCTGTAAGGGCCCACCCATATTCAACCCAGCTGGCCAATCACAATTCTTCCTCTGGTCTCTAAAGATATGGGAACCAGAGGAGTGTTACTGGCTTACAGTGTGTGTGTGTGCGTGTGTGTCTGTGTGTGAGCGTGAGTGTAAGTCAGTCGGTAAAGATTCACAGCTCTTTTTAAAGGTCGTTCAGCTGTGACATTTTTCTTTGGTAATCTGAGGGCACCCAAAATGACCTCTTACTGAAATATTACACTTTATGGCTGCGTTTATCTTTGTCTGAGGGATATGAACCGGTTGTTACCTGTGAGTTGATTTCCATTTTGTATCAAGAGAGAGCACAAGGTTGTTCACCTGTGTGTATGTATGCGTATGCGTGTGTGTGTGTGTGTGTGTTACAGGGCAGTAAGAAAGCCAAATCCTCCAGTGAGGGCTTGATTCAGTGGGACAGCGAGCGAGAGACAGTTCTGCAGTGTCTGACCCAGCTGCTGCAGTTGGACATTCGATCTCTCTGGAGCCTGTCTCTGGTGGAGGAGGAGTTTGTCAGGTCAGTGATGGACACTTAAATACACTTTTGTCACTCACACACTTCCAGTTGTCACAACTGGAAAAACACCTAAATAACCTGCTTCTCAGATGACCAGTCATTTTCCCAGGTCTTCTTATTCCGTTGTTTGTTTGTGTGTAGCTGCGTGACATGCTGCTGTTATAAACTCCTGGAGAATCCCACCATCGGCCATGTGAAGAGTAAACCGACCAGAGACGCCATCATCCACGTACTGGGAGTCATGGTGAAGAAATACAACCACATGCTGGGTCAGTTTACACACACACACACACACACACTGATTTACTGTCATACAAAAGGCACAGAGTTCCACGGGCAGAACCAGTGAGATGCGTGGTCGACCCACAGGGTTCTTCATTTGGGACATAAAAGGACATGATTGTTCTGTAGGAATACATATAAAGGCGGACAGGGCTGTTATAATGTTGGTGAAAGGTTGTCCATTGTGTAGTTGCTTTCCTGAAGGTTGTTTTTAATGCTGTGGTTTTTAGTTTAGGTGCCATCACACAGGTGTCACTGTGTTAACGTTGTGTGTCTTTAGGTGAGAGTATGGCTGAGTTACTTCAACATTGTTACGATGTTGTCGAATATTATGTGTCCTGTGGGTTTAGGAGCCCGTGTGAGTGCGGATGAGATTACTGCTCCATTGTTATAATATTGTCATCATGTGTCGTGAGTATTGACGTGTGTGTGTGTCTGATGGTGTTATAACGTTGGCATAATGTCATGTGTTCTGTGTGTTTAGGAGCCTGTGTGAGTGTGGCTGAGGTTACTGTAACATTGTTATAATGTTGTAATAACATTGTGTGACCCCATGTCTTAGGACACATGTGATTGTGGTTATGTGGTATGTGACCTGTGTGTTTAGGAGTGCATGTGAATGGTTCCTGTGACTTTGTAATAATATTGTTATAATGTTGTAGTAACGTTATGTTGACCTGTGTCTTTAGGAGCGCGTGTGAATGGTTACTGTAATGTTGTAATAACGGTATGTTGACCTGTGTCTTTAGGAGCGCGTGTGAATGGTTACTGTAATGTTGTAGTAACGTTATGTTGACCTGTGTCTTTAGGAGCGCGTGTGAATGGTTACTGTAATGTTGTAATAACGGTATGTTGACCTGTGTCTTTAGGAGCGCGTGTGAATGGTTACTGTAATGTTGTAGTAACGTTATGTTGACCTGTGTCTTTAGGAGCGCGTGTGAATGGTTACTGTAATGTTGTAATAACGTTATGTTGACCTGTGTCTTTAGGAGCGCGTGTGAAGGTGATTCAGCTCCTGCAGCACTTTGAGCAGCTGGCGTCAGTGTGTGCCCAGGCCGTGGCCGCGTGGAGCATGGAATACGGAGTCAAAGCCATCGTGGGAGAGATTATGAGGTACACACACACTCACTCTCACTCTCTCTCTCTCTCTCTCGTACTGGAGTTCAGCATGGGCTGATATTTAGAGGCCAAACCCAAAACGTTCTGTCCAGAGTGCAACTGCGTTTGCCGCATTTAGGATGAAAAGTTGACACATAGATAAATGTCTCTTTTAAGCGAGTATATCCAAACTGTGAACTGTATTCATGTCCGATTGACTTGCATGTTTTTGCCTCTTTCCGCCTGTGCTGATCTCTCCTCTCCTGTCGTGTGTGTGTGTTTGTCATTCCAGAGAGATTGGTCAGAAGAGCAGTGAGGAGTTAAGCAGGGAGGGGTCAGGGGTCAAAGCTTTCTCCTCTTTCCTCTCGGAACTCAGCTCGCTCGTCCCCGACGCCATGATCCCCAACATCAGTGTGTTACTCACACACCTGGAGGGAGAGGTACACACACACACACACCCATTTCTCCTCCCTCTCTTCCTGTCAGAGTGTCGAATGTCATTTAATGATTTGATCTCTCTCTCTCTCTCTCTCTGTGTCTGTGTGTGTGTCAGAGTCCCAGTATGCGTGTGGCGGTGTGTGAGGTGCTGGGGGAGGTTCTGGTCCGAGTCCTGACGGGCGATAAGCTGGACGAGTCGGCCCGCGCCGACAGGGACCGGTTCTTTGACACGCTACAGGAACACATCCACGACACACACTCTCACGTCCGCGCCCGCGTCCTGCAGGTCTACGCACGCATTGTCAACAGCAAGGTCTGTGTGTGTGTGTGTGTGTGTGTGTGTGAAGAAAACAGACAATGTAGAGGAAAAGTTAAAGGGAAATTTCACATATAATAGTTATATATATTTATCTATGTCGTATATTACTTATGAAATATCTATTTCTAACCTTTATTGCTAGCTATATTCCTCTCTGGTTCTGTTATTTCTCTCTCTCATCTCATTTTTCCTGTCTGTCTCTCAGGCTTTGCCGTTGTGCAGATACACTGAGGTGATGGAGCTGACGGTTGGTCGTCTGGGTGATAAATCTGTCCACGTGTGTAAGAGCGCCATCCAGCTGCTGGCTGCCTTCATAGCACACAACCCTTACAGCTGCAAGGTACACACACACAGAGGCCCACACAATTGTGATATTCTTATTTGTAGACACACACACTCGGGCTGTTGGTACAGTTTTGTGGTGCGTTCATACACACACACACACACACACACTGGGAGACCTGACACAGTGACTGTTCTGTGCAGCTGAGCAGTGCCGACCTGAAGAAACCGCTTGAGAAGGAGACGGCCAAACTCAAAGAGATGAGAGAGAGGAGGAAGGAGAAAGCCCCAGGTACACACACACACACACACTCTCTCTCTCTCTCTCTCACACACACACACTCCCTTTAAGTTTCTGCCCAGTGATGATACCAAGGCGAATGTGAGCTCTCTGAATAGGAGTCCGGGCTCTCCTGTGCTCCTATTGGCCGGTAATCTTGGCAGGGCAGTGGAGATTTGCTGCTCTGCTGTAAGGGCCCGCCTACATTCACTAAGCCCCTCCCCTCACGCTTTCCTCAAGAAATTCGGTTGGTTGAGACAGAGGTGCTTACACTGTGTGTGTGTGTGTGTGTGCGTGTGTGTGTGTGGACGGACGCAGAGGAGATTCTCAGGTCTCTGTAGTATTCAGTGAGCAGTGAACTGTTTCTTTGGTAATCTGAGGGCGAATATGTGATGCAACAACACAAATGACACACACACCCACTGTAGCATATTTGGTAGATGAACAATCCCAGACGAGTACAACTCCATCACAGTTTCCCCTAAGTGTTTACATGTTCTTATGTAAGCACTGGTGATGTGTTTTAGTCTGACAGACACTGCAGACTGGAGTTACTCAGCTGGAGAATGTGATAAACAGACACTCTCAGATTGAGGGTTCTTAAATGGTCTGTGTGTGGCAGTGGCACTGGTCTGCATATATGTTGGTGTGTTTGTGTTTCGTGTATTAATAACGTGTGTGTTTGTCTGTGCGCTTGTGTGTGCCTGTGTGTGTGCAGTTGCAGTGATCTCGGCGTGTGATCTCTGGGACGCCATGATGCCTGAAGTTCTGCAGACAGTCAGATCTCATCTGGAGGCTGGCAGTGAGGGAGAGAAGGATGAGGAAGAGGAGGAGGAGGAAGAGAGAGGGAGCGAGGAGGAGAGGGGCGACAGAGACACGGCCGTGCAGGTCGCCCAGTTTCTCAGAGACAACAAATACAGGTACAGTTTGGTCGACCTCCGGCTAAAGGCCTTCTCTCAATTCTGTCGGAGAAGTATGTGGAGTGGGGTTTTTTTATTAACAGACATTTTGACAGATGGCTCCTGCACATTAACACGACAGCAAAAACAGATTCAAGGAGATGAAATAATTATCAAGGAGTTACTGCAACACGGTTACGCTGTAGGTTTATGAAAGCATCTCACTAACAAGCACCATGTTCTACACACCCTGTTCCAGATGAAGAACATGGAATGGAGACGCTGTGTGTGAAATTTAGAAACTGTATCTCTCCCCTTTTTTTTTTTTTCCTCTCTCTCTCTCTCTCTCTCTCTCTCTCTCTCTCTCTCTCTCAGTTGTGGCCTCTTGGTTATGTGTCAGGAGGAAAACACTGGGTGTGTTTGTCAGAAATATAACTCGAGGTGTGTGTGTTTGCAGGCAGGCGGTGCGTCTGTGTGTGCGAGCCCATAAGCTGTTTCCAGAGTCGCCCTTCTTCTCCTCTCTGTCAGATCTGAGTGAAAACACACTGATGAACACTCTAGCTCTGCTGTTTAAAGGTAGGAGTGTGTGTGTGTGTTTAAAGGTAGGAGTGTGTGTGTGTCTGTGTGTTGAAAGGTACAAGCAGGAGTGTGTGTCTGTGTATGTGTGTGTGCTTAAAGGTAGGAGTGTGTGAGTGTGTGTATGTCTGTGTGTTGAAAGGTACAAGCAGGAGTGTGTGTGTGTGTGTGTTTAAAGGTATAAGCAGGAGTGTGTGTTTCTATGAGCATCAGTGAAAGGCATTTGATGTCTCCACACAGTTATGTGACTAGTGAGAATGTCATAATATTTAAAAGAGAAAAAAAGGCTTCGTGCCATTATCGTCGCTCTCTCTCTTACAGGC
>NC_044503.1:34081983-34084483 GCF_902362185.1 Chanos chanos | reverse complement strand
GTGTGTGTGTGTGTGTGTGTGTGTGTGTGTGTGTGTATATAGATAGATAGATGTGTGTGTGTGTGTGTGTGTTTAGTTAGGTACTGTGTGCTAATTTACATATTCTACTCCAGGGAGCCAATGACAGCTGTGTGGAGGAGGAGCTTGGCTTGGTTGGCGCCTCAGCTGAGGACACAGAGGCAGAGTTGATTCGGAAGATCTGTGAGACAGAGCTGTTGGCAGGTCACTCTCTCCCTGGCCTCTTTCCACCAAAAAAAAAACAAAACAAAAACGACATGTTACTGTCTCACACTTACTCACTCACACACTCTCTCTCTCTCTCTCTCTCTCTCTCTCTCTCTCTCTGCCTGTGTTTCATGTAGTGTCTAGTACTTTGTTCAGAATCTCTTGTCTGTCCCTCAGACTGGCACAACACTTCGGCAGTTATTTAGCAGTCTGCTGGGAGTGAGTGTGTTAACTGTTCCTCTTTCCTGTTTGCTTTTGGCTCGGGAACGGAGATAAACTCCCACACGCCGTCTCTCAACATTTTTTTTTTTTAATCTCTCTCTCTCTGTCTGTCTGTCTGAAGTGTGGTGCAGATGGAGAACGGTGCTAACCTTTCCACTCTGTCTCTCTCTTTCCTGTCTTCCTCTCATCCTGCTTTTCCCTGTCTCATTTAAGTTCATATCACCATCGTTAAGACGTTTTAAAATACTTACCTCTCTCTCTCTGTGTGTGTGTGTGTGTGTGTGTGTGTGTAGAGGGGAACCTATTGAGTGCCTTTCTGCCCGTGTTGGTCAGAGTGTGTAGTTCTCCAGGTCGTTACTCTCACCCTCAGCTCAGCACTGCTGCCTGCCTGGCCCTCTCCCAGTACATGATGATCAGGTACACACACACACAGACACACACACTCATAAAGATCCACACCCATACACATTCACTTATTATATTCACACATACTCACCGACAGACACACCAACAGACACACACACACATTTACCTCACACACACACACACACACTCACACACTCACACACAGACTCAAAGATACACACCCACACCAATACACATTCACAAATTATATTCAACTACTTGTTCTCACCAACAGACACTCATTTACTCACACACACACACACACAGCTCCCCCGCCAGCCTCTGTCTTTCGCGCACATATATACTCTTTCGCTTTAACACACACACACACACTCCCTCTCGACCTTTGTCTTTCACCTGTATACGCACTCTTTCTTTCACTTGGCCACACACACACACGCGCGCGCGCGCGTGCACTCACACTGTGTTGTGGTCAGTTACGCACTTACACTCTGACCGCAGAACTGATTTCTCGCCGGCACGGAGGATAGAGCCCTCCGTCAGAAGTGCAGAGGTGAGCTTCTGGTTTAAGGTCGGTCGGCGTGTCACACAGACGACCTGTTTCTCTCTCACGCTTCGCCGGCGGTCGTGTCACCGCCACCGCTGCCGTGCGTGTGTGAGATCTGACCCGCTCAGATCACTGATCTGTAAGTCATCTCCTGCGTCAAAGAGCCCGCGTTCGCAACGTACACATCACACGCATCGACACACACACCCCGTCCTGTCACACCAGACCTCCAGAAACAAGTGTCATGTTTTCAGTTCTCTGAACTACATATGAGTGTGTGTCTGTCCTTCTGTCTGTCTATCTCTGTGTGTGTGTGTGTGTGTGTGTGTTGATGTAAACAGCTTGAGTTTAACTCTCTCCTTTTGTGTCTTTGTGTGTGTGTGTGTGTGTGTGTGTGTGTGTGTGCGCTTGCAGCCCTGCCGTTTGTAAGGACAACCTTCGTCTGCTCTTCACTGTGCTGGAGAAATCTCCTCTGCCCGTCGTCAGGGCCAACGCCATCGTTGCCCTGGGCGACCTCACCGTCCGCTTCCCCAACATTCTAGAACCGTGGACCCCAAATCTTTACGCCAGGTAAAACACCACCAGCTTCAAAGTTCCGTAATGTAAAATGTTAAAGGCGTCAAATACAGATGGATTTGAGACATTAATGTCAATAATAATATATAATAGGAATAATCATAATAATAATAATAATAATAATAATGATGATGATAATAAATCTTTCATTCTCTCGTGATAAAAGATGATTTAGTCAGACAGAACAGGAAATCAGAATAACGGTTCACCGTTCCT
The DNA here is from genome assembly GCF_902362185.1 of Chanos chanos. Lineage (NCBI taxonomy): Eukaryota > Metazoa > Chordata > Actinopteri > Gonorynchiformes > Chanidae > Chanos > Chanos chanos. The sequence goes on along the minus strand of NC_044503.1, from coordinate 34,082,331 downwards.
TGACAAAACGTGGAACCAGTGGTTAAACTGGTTTTGAACAGCAGCCCCCCCCCCCCCCCCCATAAGGCAGAAGTCGAACTTTGAACAACAACAAAAAAGTCATTTCGATTTTTGAAACTCCCCCCCCACACCCCCCCCGAGACAAACCACCAATTTCAATTTCACCTCATCCGATCCCACGGAGAGATGTATTGTCGGCGAAAAAAAAAAAAAAAAAAGAGAGAGAGAGAGAGAGAGAGAGGGAGAAAAGTTAGCTCATGCGGAGGTCAGAAGGCTAAAGCTTTTTAATGGCTGAACTTTTCGCCCTCCGCTTCAGCTCTCTTTCTCTCGTACCCGCTCTCGTCGCCA
>NC_044503.1:34069483-34076983 GCF_902362185.1 Chanos chanos | reverse complement strand
GGCGCTGTACGCCAGCTGCCCTGTTAAGGATGAGTTAAATACAGAGAGGGGTTTCACTACTGCGGTCAGTAATCTGTAACTCGACTTAACGAAACTGCCAACGTTGGCGCGTTTGGCGTAGGAGCTTTGCATTCGGTCATCAGAGTACGCTGGCACGGGCTACCCTCTAAAACACGCAAAAAGGGCAGCCTGACCTTCTCTGTCGACGGATAAACTGGCAGCCGAGCCAAAGGAGGTACCAGCTTAAGACGCCCCTCTGGGTACTCCATCCTGACGCAAACAGTCCCCTACGCCCCTGTTCTCAGTGCCCCGCTGTTCCCACTTGGGTTTAGCACTCACTTAGCCAAGGTAAATGTCGAGTTTATTAACGCGCAATAAAACACTGAGATTTGTTAGCGGTCCTTATTCCCCTGATAACCGCGCTCCGTTTTCCGCTGATTTTTTTTTTTCCGTGCCAAGGTAAAAGGGAGATGTGTCAAACTGTGAACCATATAATATAAATAATATATATAATATAAATAGTGTATATAAAGGTTTGATTAGTGTAACATTAGACAAGCTAACGTTTTAGTTCAGCGTCATTCGTTCTCGCTAACATGCCCATGCAAGCAGGTAGCGTGACAGTTAACGTGAGGTAACGGTGGAGACTCAGGTCTAGTCAAAGAATTCATTTTCAAACCTAGCTGGTAGCTGTCTCTTTTTTTTTTTTTAATACCGTCTGCTCACTCGTGACTTGTAGCCTAAAGCTAATGTCACCTTGTTAACTGTCGGGGGAAGAGCCAAATGTTAATGTTAACATTAACCTCGTACTGAAGGAGCCCTGTCGTCTCTTTCTGTTTTTCACTGTTCTTCTGTCTGCACTTTTATTTCTCATCCATTGAACACACACACACACATACACACTTTTCTCTCTCTCTCTTTCTCTCTTTTTTTTTTCACCGACAATACATCTCTCCGTGGGATCGGATGAGGTGAAATTTTTTCTTTTTTGTAGCGCATGTACGCGTGTGCATGTTGGAAGACTTTGCCGTGCAAAGGGTTCGACTCATATATTTATCCTTAAGGTTTGGCGGGTCTGACTTGACTACTACAGTCCAAGCACAATCGCCACGGTTACGTCATCCGACAGAACGCGTTCAACCCGTCATCCAGTCGCAGCATTGCAGCTAGTGTAAGGTGCCTGTTAGAGAGCTGTGATTCGGCGTTAATATCCGTTTGTTTTTTGGTTTGTTCAGATGCTGTCATGGCAGAGAGCGAGACACCGAAAGTGACCACACCCATCGCTCGCACCCGACGGACACGCCTGCGACACTGATCGCCTCCTTTTCTCTGTCTCTGTCTCTCTCTCTCTGTCTCTGTCTCTCTCTCTCTGTCTCTGTCTCTGTCTCTCTGTCTCTTTATTTCATTTTTTGAAGCCTCTTCCCTCATTTCTTTTTTCTCTCTTAAAAGTTCCTGTGCTGTCTTTTATCCTTGTGGGCTGTGCTTTTATTGTTAATCCTGAAGTTATTGTTTTAATGTGTCTTTCCAAACTTTTCTCATGCGTATTAGTCAGCACTCAACTTCTGTTACTCTCCTGAATTATGTTTTTAATAAACCTTTTTTAATGTAACCAAAGGCTGTTTTTTGTGAGTCTAATCATTGAGTATAACTTAACATTTCTCCTCCTCTCTCTGTGTTAGTGTGAGTTTGATCTGTGGACGTCTAAGACAGATTGAGGGTTGAGTGGTGTCTGTTTTTGGGGTGCATGTGTAATCTGTGTGTGAGGCTGAGTAGGTGAAATTCCTTATGTGCAGATCAGATTTAGCTCTTTCTACAAACTTATGTTGGCTCTGCTCTGACTGCTTACACAGTGAAGTGCGTGTGTGTGTGTGTGTGTGTGTGTACAGTAAGATGAGGTCATCGTTAAGACCCTCGTGTCACAGCTTGGCAGGACAGAATCATTACCCCCTCTTTCGTACCTCTCTCTCTTTCTCTCTCTCCCTCTCTCTTTCTTTCTCTCTCTCCCCCCCCCTCCCTCCTTCTCTCCCTGTTGCTGCTGTTCTTGGGTGTCATTTCCACTAAGTGGTTTGGCAAGATATTTTCTAGTGATACATGTCCAACACCACAGATCAAAAATGCTCTCATGAACTCACAATGACTGTCACAAATCCATCTGTCTCCAAAATCTCTCTCTCCTCCCCCCCCCTTCTCTAGCTCACTTTCACTCACCCTGCCGCAATGTTCAACTTTCCTTCCAAAAGCACTCGTTCATATCGATGTCTCTCATCCACTCCATCACACACACACACACACACACAACACCTACTTTCTGCTTTTACATAGTTGCTGCCCTCAAAATCTACACACACTCCGCCCCCATCTCTCTCTCTCTCCCTCTCCCTCTCTCTCTCTGTCGTGACATGACAGTGCATCCTGCCATCCCTTCTTCCTTTATTCTCGTTCGCTCCCTCTCTCCTCTCTCGCCCACTCGTCCTCCCACTCCCTCGCTCTCTCTCTCTCTCTCTCTCTCTCTCTCTCTCTCTCTCTCTCTTTCTCCATCCGTCTTTTCTTCTATTTCTCTCTATTCTATCACTCCTTATCCTCCTCTCTCTCTCTCTCTCTCGAATTTTCATGCTTTTTTTTTTTTTTTTTTGCACCGTCTCTCTCTCTCTCTCTCTCTCTCTCGCTCTCTCTCTCAGTCCCTTTTCCTCCTTCATTTTCTCTCTGTCTTTCTTTCTGAGTGACAGTCAGAAGACTATGAAAGCTAATTATTCTTCCTCCTGTCTTGCTCTCTCGTATGTGTGTGTGCGTGTGTGAGCGTGTGTGTTATGTATAGTACAGCCGCTGTGTCAAAAAGTCAAAAGTTTAGCAGAGCAAACTTTTCTTCCGAGATGCTTCTGTTGGTCTGTCTGCCTGGCACTCATCTCTGTGCCAAAAACAAACCATGATTACAGTCATTTAATAACTCTCTGTGTGTGTGTGTGAGACAGAAGAGAGAGCGGGCTGGTGCAGAGGGTGTTCAGGTTCTGGGCAGAACCTCTGGATCGGACTCAAGTACACAGCAGTAAAAACGAATGTGTCTGTCTGATCAAACAAAGACCACGAAGAAGCCTTTACGAGCACACGGACACATCTGTGTGTGTGTGTGTGTGTGTTAGGAGTCTGTTCTTAGCACTGAATTTATGTCCGTGTGTGTCTTTTGTAAAGGAAGCGGGTGCAGGTGTGTGTTACTGTGCTGTGATTTTTATTTATTTTATTATTTTTTTTTTTTTTTAAATATATCTTGAAGGTAATCTTGTGTGTGTGCGTGTGCTCGAGTGTGGTTTGTGTTGAAAATGTTCTCTGTGTAGTGTTAATGTGTTAGAATGTGTGTTGTATGTGTGTGTGTGTGTGTGTGCGTGTGCGCGGATGTGCTGGTGTTTGCTTTGAACGTATGCATGTTGTTCTCTCTCTCTCTCTCTCTCTGTGTGTGTGTGTGTGTGTGTGTCTCGCAGAGCGACGGGGAGCAGATAGCAGATGGCAATGACAGACTGTTACTCACAGAGTGAGAGAGAGAGAGGGGAAAGAAAGAGGAAGAGAGATAGAGGAAAGAAAAAGAGAGGGAGAGAGAGAGAGATAGAGGGATGAGAAGAACTAAGCCACGTTCGCCTAAAGCACAAAGCCAAGCCCCAGCCCATAAACCCATCAAGGGGGAGGGGGGGGGGGGGCTCTCACGCTCTACGGAAATACGGCACGAACGCGGCCAAAACCCACGCCGATACCAAAATCAGTTTGGTCCCAAAAAAAAAAAAAAGTTCCTGTGGATCTTACTGAGCCAGGTGTGTTTATCCCTTCCTGGGTTTGCCACACCGCTGTGCCAGCTGGTGCCAGGCCACCAGTGCCAGCTTCAGCAAACGAACTGGCATGGCTCGCAAACAGTGACATGAGGAGGTGGGGGGGAGGATAGGATGGAGAGAAGGATAAGAGGAGGGGAAAAAGTGAGTGAGAGAGAGAGAGAGAGGGGGAAAGAGAGGGAAGTCCTAGGGTTTTATATCTCTTTTTTTTTTTTTTTTTCATCCCGTGATGACTCCTGTTGTCCCGTGTGTTTGTACGCGTATGATGTCACGTTCCAGGCACAGGGTGACAGACACCTGAATGGTTACCATGACGACGTCAAACAGTACACACCCCCCCCGATCTCCATGACGTCATGCAGAGACAACAGCACAGAAAAAGTTGTGTGTGTGTGTGTGTGCGCGTGTGCGTTTTTCTGTGACAGAGAGTGAGTTAAAAGGAAAAAAAAAACCCAGGAGTGTGTGAGCGAGTGAGATTTGAAAAAGCAAAGGGGTGTGCGCGTGCGTGCGTGCGTGTGTGTAAGGGGGGGGGGGCGTGGAGGTGGGCGTACAGTTGCTTATATACACACACTCTCCTCCGAAACCTGGCACACACGCCAACGCTCGCTCTCCCTCTCTCTCTCCGAACCAGCGCACACGTTACAGCCGCACACCCGGCACACGGCACAGATCCGAACCCGGCTCGGAGGGACGCGGAACGTGTGAGGGAGAGACGTCGAGAGAGAGAGAGGCAAAGCGAGGGATGCACCACGCAGGTGCCGAGTGGTAAAAAAAGGAGAGCGAAAAGAAAAGAGAGAGAGAGAGACAGAGGAATGGAGCAGGATTCTCACTAGAGCTTTGACATTACTCTCACTGAAACATTGACTAGTAAGTAATAAAAGAATTTCTTTTTTTTCTCCCCTGCAAAATATTCTCTTTTGTTTGAATTGGTTTCTTTTTGTTGTTGTTGTTGTTGTTTAAAGACTTGTTTCACGTGTTTTTTTCTTTCTTAAAGTCAAGGTATCAGCACAGAAAGAACAATATGTCAACCCATACTTTTTTTTTGTTTGTTTATTTGTTTTTGGTTTTTTTTGCCTCTCTGATGATTCAGATGTTTAAAATCTTTCGAAAGTTTGTTTGTTTTTTTCCACTGAGAGCTCTTATACATGGTCATTATCATTCAGTAGAATCTAATGTAATTATAATGTGATTGAACTCTGAAAGTAATTATTTTTTAATTGACGACAGGAGGAAATATGGAAAATGACTAATCAGTCTCTTCTTGTTCTCTGTATGTGTGCCCTGTGTGTCTGTCTGTCTGCACTTCTGTTCTCTGTGTGTGTGTGTGTGTGTGTGTGTGGGCGGGCGGATGGTATAGATAAGAGCAGATCCTCTCTGAGTGTATGTGTGTGTGTGTGCGCGTGTGTTTATGACATTTCAACATGCTACATTCTGCTCTGTTGACCGCATTGATGGTGCTGTTGTTCGGACCTCTGGAACCGAGCCAGTCCAGAACCTTACCCAATCCTGACCAAACGGCACAGGTAACACGTCAGCGCCCGCACGAGAGAGAGAGAGAGAGAGAGAGCGAAGAACTTTTAGGGTCAGAGGTCCGAAAACCGGGTTGCGGGTTGGGGGCGGGGGTCACTCTGGGTGGGGTCAGGTCGGGAGGGTGTGAGAACAGCACGGGAAGCGGTCTGACTAACTGAGCACTGAGCCGGACCGCCCCCCCCTTAACGCCACAGTAATTCCCTATTAATACGACCGATACATATACTTCAGACAAGAAAAGCTTCTGTTTCACAGGGAAGGATATTTTGAATTTGAGGGATTTTTTTTTTTTTTTTTTTTTTTTAAATGACGTCGGGGGATGTTTCAGACTAAAGAAATCCCACTTAAAGAAGTGTTCTCTGAGGGGCTGGGGTGAGGAACATTGGAGCGAGGCTTCGTTCAGAGGGACCGGGGTAAACTGGTTTTGGGTTTACTTTTGCCTTCAGTTCACTGCTTTGTTATGAGAACGCCGTCCTCGGTCCTCGGTCCTCTGTAAATACGCTCTGGCGGTTGGGTTTGGCTAAATTTGCGGTGTTTGAATTGGCTTTAATAAGTGCTGTTTAGGTGGGTTAGCTACGCTTTTCGGACTTGGAGACACAGCTCTGACTTAATGTACAAGATTTGAGGACATGTCCAAATCAGAACATTCTAGACTCCTTCACCTTAATTTTGTCGTGTTGTTGTTGTCCGTCAGCTTTACTTAGCAGGTCTACCTGTCTTTACTTGAGTAAGAGAGTGATTTTGTGTTATTCAACTTCAAAATTAAATGTTACCCCCCCCCCCCCTTTAAGTTTCTAGAACAGTTCCTGGAACGTTACCATGACCTCCTGACCCTCGATGACCTTGAGAATCTCACAAACGACCAGTCGGAGGAGCCGGTCCCCACCTTTAACTCCGGGTTAAAGGTCGGGGAGTACCCCAAATGGATCGACGTCCCGCCTCAAGGTGAGAGCGCCTGGCTCCGCCTAATCAAGGGCGCTCTGGCCAATCAGAAACGAGTCTCATCCGACCGGTCCAGGAGGGGGTGGAACCGAGGGTGCTTCGGCCTTAAACTGGATCGGATTGGCTCGATGAGCGGGCTCGGATGCTAGTGACGGACATGCGGACGGACCAATCAGCAGAGAAGACTGATGTCCTAATGTGTGGACTGTTAGAGGTCATTGATGTCTGTTGAGCTCCAGCTGTAGTGTGCGAGTTTGCGCGCTTCTCCACCGAATCACTTCAAGGGTAACGAAATGTTTTGCTGTTTTTTTTTTTTTTTTTTTTTTTTTTCCAATCGTTGGAATCAATGAGAGGAGTGAAAAACATCTCTCTCTCTCTCTCTCTCTCTCTCTCTCTCTTTCTCTCTCTCTCTCCCTCTCTCTCTCTCTGTGTTTTGGTGTTGGTTCAAATCGTGGCAGTGCTGTAAGGCTAATAGTGTTGTCCGTGCACTCTGGTTAAATTAAAATTAGAGAACAGCCAAGTCAAAGTTACTGTTTAGATCAGTATCTGAAATGTTTAATGGAAAATGCTACCTTGATAAATGGTGGTTTGCTTTTTCTTTTTTTTCTCCTTTTTTTCTTTCTGTGTATTTTGCATGAATTAAAAAGTTTTTAAGATCAACCGTCTTGTGTTTTTTGCTTCTTATCTTTTCTTTTTTGGGGGGGGGGGCATTTGTGAGCGGCATCGTTTGAAGTCCGTCTCAGCCGAAACCGGAATAAATGTTCCATCTACACATTTCTAATATGACCTGTTATTTGGTTTGTGTTAAAGGAGTAAAAACACTTTCGGGGGACATGATGTATCTCCTTCTCTCCGTATCAAAACTCTTCTGATTATATATACTGACAAACAGAATCAGCTGCCACGCATATCAGATTACACTAAATCTGTAATTTCACAGTGAAATTATTTATAGGGGTTTTTGTGTGTGTGTGTGTCACGAATGCTTCACTCAAATTATATCAGTTTGGAGATGTAAAAAAAACCAAAAAAACACGCGCGCACACACACACACACACACACAGTTGTGCCAAATAATTTGTTTCTTTTCTTGCTTTTCCAGAACGTTCTTGTGTAGGTGTCAGGATTACTGTCTGAATCATCACTTAGAATCTTTACCGAAAACGAGGATATGAAATTCTTGTTCGAGCCTAATTTTATTTTTATGTTACAGCTG
>NC_044503.1:34056983-34064483 GCF_902362185.1 Chanos chanos | reverse complement strand
CGTCTTTGGGAAGGGGCTTTGGATTAAGTCAAGAGACAGACAGAGAGAGGGAGATATTTAGACAACCCAGTGAACCATACGCTAAATCCACTCACTCCATAAGTAGAGAATGTGTAATATCCAAACCATTTGGATACTCTGCGTCGTTAATGCCTGTTCGTAACCAAGCAGCTATATGTTATGTGGTTTGAGTGTCTGAACTTGAGGTAACACCGATATCCTTAACGCAGATAAGAGACAAACTTTGAAGCGTGAATATTGTCCAGGTTGTAATGGCTAATGTTTGCAGGGGGGCGTTGGTAGGTCCAGCCACTCGCGGTGCCTCATTTGGGCCCGTGCCATTCTCTGTGTTTGCTAAGTGTTCGCCGTGTGACTGCCTTTAACGTCATAGTTTATCTCTTTCGAGTACGGAAGCTCTCCTCACGTTAACTTTGGATCACGAGTGGACTTTTTGAAGTCTAAGCGATCGATAAATATCCTTACGCTTTCGGCACATCCGCTTCCAAGCGATTTTGTAGTTTAAAATTATAACTGCGTTTACAACAATACACTGGACATTAATGAAGATGTGGAGTCTACAGTAAGCGGAGGCCAAAATAATACCACTCCACATATCTGAAGGGTCACAAGAGATTATACGTGTTGGGAAACATGAAACCCTGGCATAGCAGAGAGGGCACGTATACACGTACACACACACACACACACACACACACACACACACTCACTCTTCTGTGGAACTGTCCAGCTAAATTAAACAGAATTGTGTTGGGGACAGGAGTGGCCAACTTTTTTTTTAACTTTTTTAACTTTTTTTTGTTTTTTTTAATTTTAGGTTTTAGGTTAAGCTCTTGTGAAGTCACAAGATGCCATGTAGGCGTGTTTTAATAGGAGAGAGCTTAAGCATGTCTCTCCCTCAACACAACCTGAAAGTTATTTAAAGCTCTGGGACTGGCATTTTTACTTCACTGTGCACTTACAGTCTTATGTCTGTCTCTCTCACACACACACACACGTACCACACACACACTCTCACTGTGCCCTTCTGTAAACCCGCCCCTCGTCGTTTGAACCCTGCCGACACTGTAAAACGGTTCTGGAGATTTCCATTGCCGTGTCCTCAACACGGGGAACGATTAAGGTGCCTCTCTTCTTCCTCCTTCCCTTTTCATCCTTCCTTGCTGTCGCCCCCGCTCATCCCGTCGGGAATTCGGTGGTTAAACAGTAACTCGTTCGGAGAGAAACAGGTTGCCTCATGGCAGGACTTTACACCCTGGGTTTCCCAACCCCTTTGATGAAGAGTCCTGTAAACATGTTTGAAGTGCAGCTCCGATAGGTTTCTTAACACCGGAAGACATCGACCGTATCTCCTCCTATCAGACCATTTCTTATCCGAAACACAGGGGAGACAGTGGCTGGACAGTGGCTGAAAAGGCTGGAGTTTTTTTTGTCTGGATTTACACACACACACACACACACACACACACACACAGACACCAGCATCAACAGGTCCCTCTTAACTTGACACAGTTCCCTCCTCATAAAGACAACAAACTTTTTTTTTTTTTTTTTTCCACTCAAACTTGGAGATTTCTATACGGGACCCTAGGTGTTTGTGCTACAGTTAGTAAATAAGATTTGGTAGCATGCAGGCGTGGTAGACTGCTATCAAGATATGAAGGCCAATTGTTGTGACCTAGCTCACCTTAGCTTTGCCCTGTTAGCGTAGCAAGCTGCTAACAGCTGTAGAGATGACCGACGACGAAGTGCATTTAGAAACGGGCGTGGGGAGTACTGGCTGATGTCCTTTGCCCGAAGTTAACCGGCGGAATGAAGTTTGGGTCTGTTCTTGGAGAGTTGGCGCCATCTGGTGGTGGAGATTGTGAATTTCAGTAACGGTTGGACTCACCGTATGAGAATTCAAACTATTTCAGCACTGGCTCACAACTGCATGTCTACCAGTCAGACTGAATTACATAATTCGTGTTCTGTTTGGGGAGGGTAGGGGGACGGTGGGGCCTCCTAAGTCTACTATATGCCCCCCCCCCACCCCCTCCCTCGGTGGCCTGTTGGCCTTTCCACATTTGTTAGTTCTGTGCATCTGGTCAAGCTAGTCAACTGTTGCATCTTAGACAGCGTGACGAAGTAGCCATTGGTCTCTGAGCAGTTTTTTTTTTTTTACAGACTCCATCAAAGCTGCACCTTGCAACCCATAATCCAGAATCGCCTTTCAATGGAAAAAGGGGGAGAAAAAAAACAATTATGTTTTGAGAGTTCATCTCTAGTGAAAGGGAAAGGAACTGGGGCGAGAGAAGGGGCTTTTAGTTGAGCTTAAAATGTTTTTGTTTTTGCGTTTTTTTTTGTTTTTTTTTTTCAGATTTGGACGTATCGGACGTCTGGTGACCCGTGCCGCCTTCCACTCCAAGAAGGTGGAGATTGTCGCCATCAATGACCCCTTCATTGATCTGGACTACATGGTGAGTGTAACCTCTCTCTCTCTCTCTCTCTCTCTCTCTCTCTCTCTCTCTCTCTCTCTCTCTCTCTCTCTCTCTCTCTCTCTCTCTCTCTCTCTCCTTCCCCCTGTTTCCCCCTGTTTCTCATGCATCACGTATAAGCACTAACCCTCTGGCTATTGAGGTGCAGAAGATGTTTAAGTAAGACTCCGCCCCTTCTCCCCTTATGTAGGTGTACATGTTCAAGTATGACTCCACCCACGGGAGGTACCACGGTGAGGTCAAGGCTGAGGGCGGCCATCTGGTGATTGACGGCCATAAGATCACAGTCTTCCACGAGTGAGTTTTCTCAGACATGCACACACACACATGCACACACACACATGTGCACGCACAAACGCTCTCTCTCTCGTGGTTCTCTTGCAGGAGAGACCCCCACAACATCAAATGGGCTGACGCTCACGCTGACTACGTCGTGGAGTCCACTGGCGTCTTCACCACCATCGAGAAGGCCTCTGTACGTCGCCGCGGTTACCACCGAACACGCCCGTCGCACACACACACACACAGAACCACCCAAAATAAAACCTGACCAATAACGCACCGTTTCAGAACCAACGGATCAGAGCGAGGGCTGTGCTCTCTTAGTCCTGATCCGAATTCTCTCGTTTCTTAATGAGAAGTCTGTGACTTTGAGAGATGAATATAATGCCACGTATGGTTGTGTGGCGATACTTTTTTTTTTTTTTCCCTCTGTTTGGCCTTTGACCCCAGCACTGACCTTTTTCCCCTCATTTCTCATCAGTCTCACCTGAAGGGCGGTGCCAAGAGGGTCATCATCTCCGCCCCCAGCGCCGATGCCCCCATGTTTGTGATGGGCGTTAACCATGAGAAATATGAGAACTCCCTGAAAGTCGTCAGGTAAACATCAAGCATCTGCACACACGCGCGCGCGCGCACACACACACACACACGCACGCACATGACATGAATTCATTGCTGGTCTGTGCTGCATTGACAGCTTTCAGCCTGTAGAGGGCAGTGCAGGATTAAATTATAAATGCCCTGTTAAAGACACCAATTTCCTTTCCCCACTGCATATTTCCCTGCTTTGTAATTGAACTACAATACCCAATATGACCATCAAATTCTGGATGATCAAATGTTACATTACATGATTGACGATGCTTTCTCTGTTTCCATAGCAATGCCTCTTGCACAACCAACTGCCTGGCTCCTCTGGCCAAGGTCATCAATGACAACTTCCACATTATTGAGGGTCTGATGGTAAGAGATTAAAACACACACACACACACACAAAACGTGTGCACGCACCAATCCTACAGAAAGCCTTTGGTTTTAACGGGGTTTTTTTTCTCTCTCTCCTCCCACACACCTGTCACGGCATTTCACAGTTAATCTCCCCAAACTTGCTTTTTTAGTGTATGTGTGTGAACTTTTTCATTCATTTCTTCATTTCCCACCATGTTTCACTGTTTGCTTGTGCATGCTCCCTCTCTCTCTCTCTCTCTCTCTCTCTCTCTCTCTCTCTCTCTCTCTCTCTCTCTCTCTCTCTCACAGAGCACTGTTCACGCCATCACAGCCACCCAGAAGACTGTTGATGGGCCCTCTGGTAAGCTGTGGAGAGATGGGCGTGGTGCCAGCCAGAACATCATCCCTGCTTCCACTGGCGCTGCCAAGGCTGTGGGCAAAGTCATTCCTGAACTCAACGGGTCAGTGCCAATAGACGGTCCGACGTTACGGTTCGTCGGGCAATCACGCGAGCGGATTCTTAGAACCGAGGCGTTGGTTCAAACCCGATCTCTTTTTTTTTTTTTTTTTTACGGTCAGGTTCCTTATTTTGCCCATAAAAGAACATGAGCAGAACTGTGGTCAGTTTTAGTCTAGTCTGTGTCAAAACTTACACTTCACACACCTGCTGTGTGTGTGTGTGTACGACTCTTTGTGTGGCCTCACATTAATTGGCCATTAAACATGAGATGATTCTGATTGGCCAGTTGTATCAGTTAGTGCTATGACAACGGGGGGGGGGGGGGGGGGGGGGGGACGAGACATTTCTCTGAGATGGATAATCATTTACCCGCAGTATCTGCAGCAGTGTTTCCATTCAGAGATGGAATATGGCGATATAACTGAATTTGTCTGTTAAATCCGTTTGGTATCGCCGGGTACGCTGAAGAGCGAACCGAGCATTTTAAATGAGGCCGATGACCCAAGTTTTGTCAAAAACGGACAAAAAAACTCAACCGAAACCAAGACTTGGGAGTGAACTGTTACTGTGTGTCCTGTTACTCTGTTACTCTGCGAGATGTTAACCTTGAACTTTTTTCTTTTTTTTTTTTTTTCAGCAAACTGACTGGCATGGCCTTCCGTGTGCCCACTCCCAATGTGTCTGTGGTTGATCTGACCGTCCGTCTGGAGAAGCCCGTGAGTAGATACCCGCGGTCTCTTCTTCTTCAAACTGATTTGAAACGCCTCAGAGGGGCTTTTGTTCGGTTGCTAATCTTAGCCCGTTGGCTGACCGTCTCTGTTTTATACCTTTCATTCTTTCTGCTGCTCGCGCCACTCTCTCTGTAATACTCATTTAGCAGATGCTTTAATCCCAACGTTTAAGACCTTAATATGTTTCTTAATCTACAAAACAGGTCTTTTTTTTTTTTACATGTAATCACATCGGTCACTCGGTCGGGCTGATTACCTCAGAGTTGGGAATTTGCGTGTTTTGAAAAGGGCACCGACCCTTAGCAACCCGATTAGAAATCGCGATGTTTGAACAACCTTTTGTGTGTGTGTGTGCTGACGACACTTCTTTCTTTCTTTTTTTTTTTTTTTTTTTTTTTCCCCGATACGCGTCCCTCTCGGCTGCAGGCCAAATATGACGACATCAAGAAGGTGGTGAAGGCCGCTTCCGAGGGTCCCATGAAGGGCATTCTGGGATATACAGAGCACCAGGTATGTTCCTGATCAAAAATGGAACCCAGTGCCCAAGAAAAAACAATGCTCCGTAAACTCAACGGGGTTCATCGTTTTTTTTTTTTTTGGGGGGGGGGGGGTTGTCTTATGGAGTTGTCTGTGGATTGTAGATCCTAGAAAACTATGACTTTTTTTTTTACTAGGCTTCAGCGACAACTGACAGTTGATTGATTGATTGAATTTTGTGGGGCGTTTAGACAACTAACCAATCGGGTTTCTCCTGTTCCTGTAGGTGGTGTCTACAGACTTCAACGGCGACACCCACTCCTCCATCTTTGATGCCGGCGCTGGTATTGCTCTCAACGATCACTTTGTCAAACTGGTCTCATGGTACGTCCCCAATGCCTGTCGTCTTTAGACAAACCGATCGCGCAGGATCCGGGATCGTCGACTCCTCCTCCTCCTCTACTGCTCTTGTTTCTCCTCCTCCTCCGACTCCTGTCCTTACATCCTTACGTACACTTATATATTATGTAGAAATCCATGCCATCGCAGGTTCCAGAAGGTTCCTCTTCAGAAGTTTAACTCTTATCAGTTGCACAACAGGAGGGAAGAGGCAAAGTGTAAATTGAGGAACAGTTGAAAATAAGAGTTTTTTTTCCAAAAAATTCATTCCTAAATTTCCTGTGTTTTTGGTCCTTTTTAAAACTGGGCCAAAATGTAAAGAAAAAGCCAGTTCATCATAGGTGACAGATTTACAAGGCATTGACAAGGTGTCCTAAAATGAACAACAGTACTCATGAAAGAGGAGGGAACAGTGGTATTAATTTGAGTTCCATTGACCCATGTTTTAGTGGTGGTTGACTTATGGTTTTTAAATGACTTGAGATGCACTTATCCATCTCTCTCTCTCTCTCTCTCTCTCTCAGGTATGACAATGAGTTTGGTTACAGCAACCGTGTCATCGACCTGATGGCTCACATGGCCACCAAGGAGTAAAAAAAAAAAAAAAAGTCAAATGTCGCACTTTAGTCAGTCCCACCATGCCACCATTTTCTCCCATCCGGATGGACGACAGCAGATCCACTTGCCTCTGAAGCAAAGGAAGTGATGTCACGCTTAAATGTGAAGACCAATGATGATGTTTTTATATGCAGATTGCCCTGTTCTGTTCTTGAGTGAGGTTTTGAATGGATTTTTTTGAGACTTCAGAAAAATCACTGAGCACTCTGTCAGATGATATCTGTGACAGAATAAAAGTCCTCTGTTTGTGAGAAAATCCCGATTTTCTTTCGACTGGTCTTGTTTTTAAAGCGTTAAACTCGCTTATTCACAGACAGTGAACAAAGAACATCAGGAAAATGCTCTTTAATACATGATTTTAGGATTTTGTGAACGTATGACTTTTTTTTTTTTTTTTTTTCCTCTCTGACGCAGAATAAATCCTATAGGCTAGATCAGGGACAGCTTAACCATTGCAATGAGCAAAAGTCGTAACACAAGCCTTTATACTATTTATTTATTTTTTTAACTATAAAGTATTCAGTCGACCCTATTTAGTGGTCGAATTCACCCACCATTTTCGCGTCATAGATTTTCGTGTTTTTTGCCTGAGCGGAAACGTCTTTGGGTGAATTTTTAGAGCAATCGCCTTAAAAGGGAATCGAAGCAAAAGTGAGTGATCTTAAATCGAACAGGAGTAACTCTATCACCACCGTTGTCTCTGGCTTTAGCTAACTTTACGCCTTAAACCACCTATACACTGGTTCAAAAGGATCGGATTGATTTAACGGAAAATCAAGGGGTTACGGTGTAAAAAGGTCAGTGGCTGATCACATCTTGAGAAGGTCACGTCACCTTTTCCAAAAGTTTAAGAAGGGACGAATTTGGATGTATAGATTACGTTATTGACCCCCCCCCCCCCAAGAGAAATTGCGGTGTTGTGTCGCAGCGGCAATTCACATAAATCTCAAAACACACATGATTTACACAAAAACACGCAATGAGTTAGGTAAAAATCCCCACCAGATTTACAAATATATATATATATACACACACACACACAACTGCTATGGATAAAATGAATAGAGTGAAAAAAGAATTTAAGATACTT
>NC_044503.1:34034483-34049483 GCF_902362185.1 Chanos chanos | reverse complement strand
CCCCACCCCCGACCCCGTTGCTTTGGTAGCCTCCTTGACCCTTAAGCCCTTCTCTCTCTCTCTCTCTCTCTCTCTCTCTTTCTGTCTCTTTCTCTCTTTCTGTCTCTTTCTCTCTCTCTGTCTCTCCCTCTCTCTCTCTCACACACACACACACACACACACACACAGACATATGCGCTCCAGATCACCATAGCAATAGAGGTAGAAAGTCGACTGTCCAGATTTCCCGCCCACAGTGTCAGCTACTCATTTAGTGGAACGAAGAAAGCTTTTTGTCCGACCTGACTGACAGTAATGTCCGTTAATTACACAGCCATACCATTCGGCCTATGGTTATCCTCGCAATACTGAACAGGCAGATTCACTTTCCTGGTACAAACAATGAGTCGAATATTACTTCAATGAAGTACAAAACCGATCAAAAGCAATAGCATCTGTTTGTTTGTTTGTTTGTTTGTTGCAGCTGTCTTCAAACAAACTCACGCTAGAGTCGGTAAATAGATTCCAGCGTTCCTCATGACATGAAGGTATTCCACAGATAAGAGGTGACCTTCCGCGGAACGTGTTTTTCGGGGAATTCTTT
Organism: Chanos chanos; assembly: GCF_902362185.1. Classification (NCBI taxonomy): domain Eukaryota; kingdom Metazoa; phylum Chordata; class Actinopteri; order Gonorynchiformes; family Chanidae; genus Chanos; species Chanos chanos. The sequence continues at coordinate 34,048,900 of NC_044503.1, read as the reverse complement.
AAGATCCGAAGATCCCCCGAACTGTTGTTTTTACCTCTTTTTTTTGGGGGGGGGGGGGAGCGGTGTCCAAATCTTAATTAGGGGGCTTAGACACCCCCCCCCCCATAATTCGAACTCTGTGGCGGACTTTTTTTTGGGAATGAAAGAATGAAACATTGACCAAGCTAATCGTAAACAACAATGATAATGGAACAGTCTAACATTAGATCGTCACTGCGCGGGCGGTAAAAGAAGGACGAGAAGAACAGGGAAGTGCTCCAGCCGAGGCCAGTCGTGCGCTAAATTTCACCGTTAATGGACTTTTTTTTTTTTCCCTCGGAAAGTCCCGGACCAGGTGTAATCTGTGTCTGTGGAACAGGCCCTATATGTGATGTTGTGTTTTTAAAGTTTTTTTTTTTTTTTTAACTCTGTGCTGCATGACGAAGCTATTGTTGAATTAAAAAAAAAATGAATATTATTATAATTTTTTTAAATTTTTGAATAAACGTTTTTGGATATTATTGAATAAACATTTTTGTATAAACTTTCTTCTCTTCTCTTCTCTTCTCTTCTCTTCTCTTCTCTTCTCGGCCTCTCTCAGGTCAGTGGATTGAGAAAAGCCACGCGTCCTTGTTCATTGTATTGGTGTGGATCTACACTCTCTTCTGGGCGTCTCTGCCTGCGTTTGGATTCGGAAGCTATGGACCAGAACCTTTTGGTACCAGCTGCACCATCAACTGGTAGGCCCACTGAATTTTTTTTACCATCTAAACTGATCAGCCATGGACCCTTCCCTGGTGTAGTAGTGTACATGTAATAGTGATCAGTATATGGATTCGAACCCCAGAGCATTGACTGCTGAGGTGTTGATCACCCAATGTTGTACTGGAGGACGTTGACCTCTTAGAATGAGAGTGACTATTGTATGTCGGTCTGAATGAGTGTTTGTCAAAATAGTAAAGAAAAGGTAACCAAATACCTTTGGGACTCAATCGATTGAGAAATGGATCTAGCTTGCCACAAGCGTTCATTTTGTAGCCACCTCTGTCAATGGATCAAAGTATTTTTCAATGTCTTACAGGTTTGAAATTTATTTTTAGTGCAAAAGTTAAATATGAGATCGGCTTGGGTTAAATGAACAGACTGTGTGGAGACTGGTGCGGAGTGAACACGAGACTGGTTTTGGTTCGGGGGTTGTTCGTTAGTGATGGTTTTCCCTCCTTTCCGGGCGCAGGTGGAGAATGAAGTCGTCCCTGAATGACAGAGTGTACATCTTCCTCATCTTGACCTTATGCTTTGGTATCCCCACCTTCACCATCATCACCTCCTACATCGCCATCCTCATCACGGTGAGAGACAGGGACCGGGGGGGGGGGGGGGGTGGAGTGGCTGAGAGAGAGAGAGAGAGGGAGAGAGGGAGAGAGTAAGAGAGAGAGAATAAAAGGGAACAGTAAAGAAAAACTTTAAATGATAACATGACTGGTGAAAGGTGACAACATGATAACGCGATAAGGTGACTGGTGAAAGATGAGCCATGTCTCTAAAAAAAAAAAAAGAAGCCCTTTCTGGAATCACACTGTAAGGAGTTAAACAGAGTGGGACGGAATCACACTGTATGAAATTAAACAGAGTGGGACGGAATCACACTGTATGAAATTAAACAGAGTGGGACGGAATCACACTGTATGAAATTAAACAGAGTGGGACGGAATCACACTGTAAGGAGTTAAACAGAGTGGGAGGGAATCACACTGTATGAAATTAAACAGAGTGGGACGGAATCACACTGTAAGGAGTTAAACAGAGTGGGACGGAATCACACTGTAAGGAGTTAAACAGAGTGGGATGGAATCACACAGTATGAAATTAAACAGAGTGGGACGGAATCACACTGTAAGGAGTTAAACAGAGTGGGACGGAATCACACTGTATGAAATTAAACAGAGTGGGACGGAATCACACTGTAAGGAGTTAAACAGAGTGGGACGGAATCACACTGTAAGGAGTTAAACAGAGTGGGATGGAATCACACTGTATGAAATTAAACAGAGTGGGACGGAATCACACTGTAAGGAGTTAAACAGAGTGGGACGGAATCACACTGTAAGGAGTTAAACAGAGTGGGATGGAATCACACTGTATGAAATTAAACAGAATGGGACGGAATCACACTGTAAGGAGTTAAACAGAGTGGGACGGAATCACACAGTATGAAATTAAACAGAGTGGGACGGAATCACACTGTATGAAATTAAAGTAAGTAGATAAACAGAGTGGAACAGAATCACACTGTAAGTAGTTAAACAGAGTGGAACAGAATCACACTGTAAGGAGTTAAACAGAGTGGGACAGAATCACACTGTAAGTAGTTAAACAGAGTGGGACAGAATCACACTGTATGAAATTAAAGTAAGTAGATAAACAGAGTGGAACAGAATCACACTGTAAGGAGTTAAACAGAGTGGGACAGAATCACACTGTAAGGAGTTAAACAGAGTGGGATGGAATCACACTGTAAGTAGTTAAACCGAGTGGGACAGAATCACACTGTAAGGAGTTAAACAGAGTGGGACGGAATCACACCGTAAGTAAATAAACAGAGTGGGACAGAATCACACTGTAAGTAGATAAACAGAGTGGGACGGAATCACACCGTAAGTAGATAAACAGAGTGGGACAGAGCATGGCTCTCAATTCTCCAAAAAAAAAAAAAAAATCAACAAACACAAACATGCTACGCTAACGCTACACTCCCTGTTTTGTTTTCTGAAAAAAAGGATGCATTTGTCTCTACTTCCCGTTTCTTTGTTTTTCTCATTCTTCATTCTGAAAGAGTAATAGTGGTGGTGACGGGGGCGGGGGGGGGGGGGGGATTCTGGTGTATTTCTGATGTGTCTTTTTAATTTCTTGTGTACGCAATGAATGCGGGAACAGACGTGCTTCATATAGGCCTATTACTGTTTATGCATGTGAATTTCCACTTTGTTCAAACCAGTAAACGCTTTCCCATATAGAGGGTTCATTTGTTTCTGCTTTATCTGTGCCGCCAGTGTCATTTCTGTCGTCCCCAAAGTATGAGTGTGTAACAGAATGAAGGAAGTTTTGGAGACACACACATTTTGTGTTTTTATCTCTCATTTTTAGATTTCTATTAATATGAGTTTTTGTTTATTTATTTATTTTTTTACAGTTTTAGCTCATTTTAGTTGCACTGACAAGTTAAATTGTATATTACTGTGTTGGATAAATTCAAGGGACTATTTGTTGTGGTTGCTGGTTACAGGTGTACCGGTCGGGTCGTACTTTGGCTTCGATTCCTTCATCGGCCGTCACTCACAGCAGCAAAGACCTCCGCCTGACGAAGGTGCGGTTTCTTCTTTTTCTTCGTTCAGCCCTCCCCGTTTGTACAGCAGAGGTCTCTCTTTCTCTCCCGTAGTGTCTTTCCCCAGTTCTCTCTCTCTCTCTCTCTCTCTTTCTCTCTCTCTCTCTCCATACTTACAGTATCTCTGTGCTTCTCCCATAGGCCCTCCATTCATTCATTTTTTAAAATGTATTTTTTTTATCGTAAAAGCCCAACTTTGTTACGTGGAGGCATGACGGGCCCGAAAACCTCTTGAGTCAAGAAACTCGAGGCAAAGACAAACGTCGGGGAAAACAACACGGGGGGGGGACTCCCTTTGGTTTGAAATAGGAGCAAAGAACCAACAAAGGAATATTCACACACTTTGTTTCCCTCTGTCATTATTTCGCTCTCTCCCCCTACCCCGCCCCCCCTCCCCCCACCCTTCTCCCACGGGATATGAACATGTTCTTTCCCTCGGTAATTTAATCTTTTTTATCCCTCTATTTCCTGTCCCTGTGCCTTGTTCCCAGAGACTCCTTCTCCACGTGTTCTTCCCTCGTCCTCGTCGGTCTTCGACTGATGTGGGTTCATCCGTTCATCCCCATCTCTTTTCATCTAATCGTCTTTTTTTTTTATATTAACTACCCATCATCTACACTCCTTCACACTCTCGCTCTGTTTTTTTTTTTTTTATCTTCCGTCTGTTCTCCGTCTTTCTCTCCCGTCGTTCCATCCCGCTGACGTCGGAACGTTTCTGTGCGACGTGGAACACGGTCGTTTTTAGAAGGCGTCACTTCCCGTCACTTCCTTTAATTTGGTCGAAGCTTGAAAGTGACTCGTTTTCGCTGGAAAATTGTGAATTTTGGGGATTCTTAGACTGGTTTAAGAATGATTTGATGAGTCACATTCGTGGTGAGAGACATTTTACAGTTCTCTCACTCTCCCAGTCAGGCCAGCAATGTAATCAGATCCATCTGACACAGAAAAATCATTAGAGTGTTGTTTTAAGAGGGTCTATACTATCTCAGTCTGGTGTTATGCAGGATAATATGAACCCTCTCAGGGCTGATTTAACATTGGTGAATGTGGTGAATTTGCTGTGGAGATTTAACCGAGGCTAAACCAAAGCTCTGTTTTTGTCCTTTGGAAATTTGACCTTGTGAATCCAGATTTTTTTTTTTGTCTGTTCCCTCTCCCGTCCACAGATAGCCGGAGTAGTGTGTTCCACTTTCCTGTTAGCGTGGACACCTTACGCCATCGTGTCGCTCTATTCTGCACTCACCGCCAAGGAGGAGCAGGTCGGAGAGCACGGAACGCCCGGAATGTCGCCCGGAACGCTGGGAGTCGACGCGGGACACCATGGCACTGGATTCCCGGACTTTTTTGGGATTCACTCTCTCTTCAACTGGACCTCTCCGAAAAATTACAGTCACAGCGTCAACCCGGGAACATCTTGGAGAAACCACACCACGGAACCCCATTCCGGTTCGGGATTCAGCTCAGCTCCAGGGTCAAGTCACGGATCGGAAAACAATGGTTTCCGGGCCGTGTCGAGCCTGCCTCCCGAAGTGACTCTGATCCCCGCCATGTTTGCCAAATCGCACTGCATGATTAACCCTTTCATCTACCAGATCATGAACAGGGAATTCCGAGAGGACGTTTACAATGTGGTCTGTGGGAAAGAGGGAGAGAGAAGAAGAGGCAGAGGAAGAGAGGGAAGTGATTCGGATGGTAAGGAATAAGGAGCTGCCTTTCTGATTAAGTCTCACAGACATAAATTAAATGATATTTAATTTATAATCAGTACAATTACTACGTTGACCTCCCGCTCTCCCTCTGTCTGTCTCTCTCCCTCTGTCTCTCTGTCTGTCTCTCTCTCTCTGTGTATCTCTCTGTCTCTCTCCCTCTCTGTATGTTTTTCTCCCTTTCTCTCTCCTTCTCTCTCTGTCTGCCTCTCTCCCTCTCTTTCTCTGACTCTCTCTCTCTCTCTGTTTCTCTCCCTGTCTCTCTCTCTCTGTTTCTCTCCATCCCTTCATCTCTCTCTCTCGCTCTCTCTCCCCCTCTCCTCCTCTCCCCCTCTCTCTCTTTATTTCACAGGAAAACGTAGCAGCATCACTCTCTCTTACTGTAGCAGCTGGAGAAGGAGAAGCACCTTCAACAAGCACTCGTCCGTGGAACGAGGGATCAGGGAGAAAGATTCGAAGAAGGCCAGGAGCGAGAGGGGGTCGTGGCAGGACAATGTGTCGACCGCCTGGGGGTCTCTGGACGTCGCCACGCTAGACACGCAGGCGAACCTGGAGAGAGAGGGAGGGAGGGTGGGGGAACGAGAGACGGAGAGAGAAAAAGAGATAGAGAAAGAGTTTGGGGGTTCCACCTCGAGCAGTTTGCTTACATATGATGAGTGATGTTTGCTTTGTTTGTTCTTCATGAGATATGGTTTGTTTTTATTTTGAAAGAGAGCGATGTTCAGAGAGTGGTTATGAAGAATAGCGACGTAAAGACGGGGACAGATTTTCAGACCCCAAAAAAAATCAAACCACAAGTGAAAATACATTTCTGTTTTTATTGTTCACCACTCCGACTAGTATAGCTGCAATGTCCGTTGCAAAACTAGCTCTGGAGAGAGTCCATGTATGTCTCTCCACATTTACATTTAATTAGTTACTCGTTTATAAGCAAATCACCATTGCATAGGAAACCACCTCAACCATCCAACACACTGATATCTTTGAATAGATATGTTAGAGTTCATTTATTGAATTTCAGTGTAGATTAACTTTTCCTGTTTTTTTTTTCTTTCAGTTTTTATCGTTTCACTTTTCAAATTCTGTATGTTTATCGACACCCTCATGTTATCTGATTCTTTCATTCAAATTCCAGCACACATTATTACAGCTCGACTTATTACATGTAAATAAACTTATATAATTATTCTCTGTTTTTAGACGTTTTTTCTCTGTGCATGATATAAACGCTATTTCTACGGTTTCACAAAAAGTCGCGTGCCATAGAACTTAACATATCCTTGGCAGCCTGCCTCGCTTTATTATCGGGTCTGACGTAGTGTTTCTACTGTTCACCTTATGTTCTTCTATCTGCGACAACTACAAAAATTATTCCCACTAACTTCTAAAAATCAGTAAGTCCCAGCAATACTGCTGCATACATCATCAACAGAATATATTTATGCTTCAATAACTCACCAGTTTATTTGATTTAGTCAAATTAATTCTGTTTTGCGATACCCGTAACTTGTGTACTTGAGTCATTACGGTAATTGGCTGCCCAAATCCCCTGCAGTGGCTCGGGTGAGTGTATTTTGTTACCAGATAAGGAAGCCACGAGACGCCCCGTTTGGATCTATTTTAAATTCGTTTAATTGCCATTCATTACCACGGTCTTTTTTCTGTAGACGAGTGGACATACATTCAGTGACTTCCTTTGATACCAGCGACATTGTTAGTTTGATGTTTTTCCTCCATAGCTTTCGTGTCATTTTGTCTCCAAGTCAACGACTGTTCTCATCCAACGACTTCATCCGGTCAAACGGCGCACCATCAAACCAGTAAGACGATTATCTCATTATATAACGTCAAAAGAAGTTAATTGCGGACGACACCGGGACAGTAACATCGAGTCCGATTCTTAGACGTCATCGAGCGTTGAAAATTCAAACGTTTTTTTAACAGAGCGAGAGACAATATTAGCCAGTGTTCATGCCAGATCTGCAACGCTTTAGTTTTCCATATCGTAGCATGAATCCTTTGTTGGGGGCAACCGTGCTTGTCCAACAACATCATCAACAGCATACTGAAGGCGGACCCAGTCATCCAGATTCTCCGTCAGGTATCCTGCCCGAGGCTGCTTTTGGAGTCCCCGATCCAGCCCTAATTCTCGGTGAGACAACCGGACTGGCTCCAGAGAGCATACCTAGTCTGGGAGTTGACTTAGCAGCATCTCAGCAAACTGGGCTGTCTTACCTGCATCTGAACAGTCCGCTGCATCGCGCTGTGCCAACACCTCCTGCGGCGATGGCCCTTCGCAACGACCTCGGCTCAAACATCAGCGTCCTAAAGACTCTTAATCTGCGGTTCAGGTGTTTTTTAGCCAAAGTTCATGAGCTGGAGAGACGGAATAAGATTTTGGAGAAGCAGCTGCAGCAAGCGTTGGAAAGTACGAGTGGTGGAGGTGATGATGGCCGACGGGAGGATACCAAAGAGATGGGAGTACAGACGGGTTTTATTGGGCCTATACCAGTACGACCGGGCTCTTTCCCATTCCAGAACACAAACAACTCTGCCAAACGACCCACTACCTTATTTACGCCAGCCCTCACCACCGTGCTCAAACTTGAACCGAATAAATTCGAGGAGACCTCCGCTTCCGATTCGAATTCTAATGCGAATCCGACTATAACGGTCAGTTTGTCCACACCGACCGAAGCCGCTTCGGCCAATACCAACAACTCGAATAACGCCCCGAATACCGGCAGCCTCGGCATTAGCACGGGAACTTCAACGAATCCGCCTCCCAGATTTCTCCCCGGTACCATCTGGTCGTACAACCACACCCGTAAACTGGGCCCCGGTTCGGAGACCCGAGTGACTAGCCCGGGAGTGTCTTGGGTTCACCCGGATGGAGTGGGGGTCCAGATAGACACCATCACCCCTGAAATCAGAGCCCTGTACAACGTCCTGGCTAAAGTCAAGCGGGAGAGAGACGAGTACAAACGCAGGTGAATTTACACGTAGTATTATTTAAAGATTTAGTTCAAGATTTTTAAGTGTTTGATAAACGTCAATGTCAAGAACCTGGGCTGTGTACAATTAGAGAATGGCTTAGATAACTTTGGACCGAAGGTCAGAGTTAATAGAAAAGAGGGGAAAAATCCGCTTTAGTCATTCTGTATAACTGATAATTACCTGCACTGAAACGAACCGCAAAAACCGGCTTCATTAGTGTTGGACTCAGCAAGAACTCTAGGCCATCCATCACAGTCGCGCTCTGGCGTTGGGCCGTCAGCAAGTTCCCCAGAGGCGCGCTGTCCAGGCGCCTGGTGCTGAGACTAAAGTGCGCATTTGTGACCGAGAGGGCGAGAAACTTTTTTTTCAGTTTTTTTAAAGAATAAATACGTATGTACTTCCAAGATACAATCCTAACACATACAGAAGCTCATCGAGACGAGGGTTTATCGTTCTGAAAGTTCAACATAGGAGTTTAGCTAGACATATTGGAAGGACGAGTAGACCAATACAGCATAAAGTAAAATTATAAGGAGTTTTGTGGTGTTTAATCTAACAGCTGAATGGTTTTGGCCACAGCTGAATAGTGTGACAGCTGGTTAGCACAACTTCCTTGAAGAGACCAAACATACGGTAACACAAGGAGAATAAGTGTTGTCCCATGACTGAACCGAACGAAGCATCTGCCCGCGAGGCGCAGGTTGACGAACCGCTCGAGAATTTGCGCTTGATTTTGGAATGCGGGGAATCTATTGGGGGAAAAAATGAATCGCGTGCTCAAAATGAACGCGCAGGCTGTATCTTGCCGGCTTTGTCCGGAGCAATAACGGCTTTAAAAGTGCTCGTTTATTACTTGTCTCAGAACAACCAGGTGCAGTGAAATGATGCATGTCGCACACGGACGTGCAGTCCTGCACAAACACACATACACACGCACACACACCCACATACCCACCCCCTTACTGTCCCCTCGGGTCATTCTTTGTCAAGGATAAAAGGTTTCCTACATGACTGCATCATATTTGGCTTAAAAACCCACTTCGGAATTATTGAATGGAGTATTAGGGGTGAATAATCATTTCCTGGAAGCATGTTAAACTAATGTAATTTTCTGTCAGTACCTTCGCTATTGACTAGTGCATAAACTGAGAGAAAAGGGGGATTTGGTTATAGCACCAAAAAAGACAGAGCTGATTATGTTTACTTATATATGTTTATATTTGCGCCTGTGTGTATATATGCACGTAGGCCACTGCTTTCATTTTTTAAAAATGTTGTCAAAACCAAGTTCCTTTGGTTTGTCATCCATAAACATTCACTATGACATCATCATGATTCCAGGTGATGTCACAACACGACACAAACGACCATTGTCTGACCTCTAAATTCGATCCTCGGTATCTGATTTCTTAGAATGACCGAACCCCACTAAAATGGAAGACGGGATTAGGGAGGGAAAAAAGAAAAGAAGAAACAGGAAAAGAAGAGAAGTGTAGCAAAGAGCGAAGGGAGGAATGTGCGTTGAAAGAAGAGGAGAAGAGAAGAGATACTGAATCCTAAAAGTGCGAAAGTTATTATATTTAAAAAAAAAAGAAAAAAAAGAAAAGAAAAATCGAAAGACAGTTTTCTGGGGTGTGCGCGTGTGCAAGAAAAAAGACGCAGATCCTGAGTGAAGAGAAAGTGACAGAAGAGAAGAGATACATTGATTGAGAGTAGAGATGGAGAGAAATAAAAAAAAAAGGCAGAGGGTAAAAAACGAATAAAAAGTAGAGAAGGGGAAAGTTCGAGAGGTCGAAAAACAAAATCGGAGATCGTGCTCAGAATCAGAGTTGATGGCTCACGTCGGAAGAATTAGATCTCGGGAGATGAACCCGCTGGATGACGAACTAACCCAGTTTGAATAAAACGGCTCTTTCGGGAAAAACCTCGCGGCCACATGAGCTTGGGCTTGCCGTACAATACCACTTTCCCAACACTTTATCTGCCTCCTCTTTCCTCCGGGCACACGTTTAACTGCCTTTTATTTATGACTATCCTTCCGTCCTGACTCGCATGTTGCTTTTCTTTCTTTTCATAACTGTCAACAGACTCATGAATTTCGTGTGAGGGCAGAAACGCGAGATGACGGTCTGTCAGTAATGAGACTGTTTTCTTTTAGGTGTGTCTCCTCTCGTCCCCAGTTCGTTTATACGTTTTTATCTTTTCCATTTTTTTTCTCTTTTCTCTCCCTCGCTTTTTTCCCCCAAAACTTTTAGAATCCTCTAGACACATCTTTCTTTTCTTTCATTAGTTTTCGTTCGTCTGTGCGCGATCTCTCTTTGTCTGTCTCTTATCTTTTATCTTTGTGAACTTTCTCTTTTTTGTCTCTCTTCTCTTCTTCCCCTCTCTCCTTCCTCTCTCCCTCTCTCTCTCTGTGTCTCTCTCTATCTCTCCCCTTCTATGTGCCACTCCTATTCACTGCTACAGTGTCCACTGCAATGCAGTGTGTAGTCACAGACTCTCTCTCTCTCTCTCTCTCTCCCCCTCTCCCCCCTCTCCCTCTCTCTCTCTCTCTGTCCTGCCACATCCATCCCTCCCTGTCTCAGTAAATCCTGAGAGGCTGTGTGGTTGGGGCAGGTTGTGAGTGGCGGTGTGGCTCTGGGCCGCTGTCTGGGGTTTTGTGTAAGAGCTTGGGATGCTGCAGCACTGCTGTGAATGTTAAAGAGATGTTATGTAAAACCAGAGGGTGTGGGGATGTTTGTACAGATGACTGTTTGTGCTCTACTGTACTCCACTGAACACTGTTCTCACCGCAACACACACACACACACACGCGCGCGCGCACACACGCACACACACTCTCCTTCTCTCCCTCTCTCTCTTTCTCTCTCTCTCTTCGCTACATGCAGCAGGAGATCATAAATATTTCAGCAATGCTGAGGTCTGCAGGCTGTGAAACACGCATGAACTCACACACGCACACACATACACATACACACACACGTACACACACATACACATCCACATACACACACACATACACGCACACGCACATACACATACACACACGCACGCACATACACATGCACACACACATACACACACACACATACACACAGACATACACACACAGACATACACACACAGACATGTACATACTTCTGCACCAACTAATGCACATGCTTACACATTCTACACACAGACAAAATGCACGAACATGCACCCCCACACACACACACACACACACACACACACACACACTCACACACACACACAGCAGTGGAGGGTGGACAGCCCTGTCGTCAGAGTCCTTTGTGCTGTGTCTGAGTTAGTGGCTTTAACACCACCATGTTTTACCTCTTTAATTCAAACCTCTCTTCTCCCCACAACAAATACATGCTATTTTAGGAAACACGACGCTTAAAGCCAATAGTCTTTGCTTAGTATACGTTTTAAAACACCGTGCTGCTGGGAACAGGGAGCGCTTTTTACAACGTGTTCCCATTGGCAGAATCCTCTGGGTTTAGCTTTAGGTGTTGTTTTTTTCTTTTTTTAATCGCTCCGTCTTTGCTTAGTATACGTTTTAAAACACCGTGCTGCTGGGAACAGGGAACGCTTTTTACAACGTGTTCCCATTGGCAGAATCCTCTGGGTTTAGCTTTAGGTGTTGTTTTTTTCTTTCTTTTTTTAATCGCTCCGTTGTGTTTTGGGGGGCGAACGGGCTGTTAGACCTCAGAGAGGACGAGTCCATTTAGAAAAAACATCAAAAGACCCATTCTGTACTAAAGCCTCCAGCACCTGTTAAAGTCATTAAAATAAATCAATGATGCGATCAATAACCAGAGCAAAAAAGAAGTGCTTGGATCAGACTCTCTCTCTCTCTCTCTCTCTCTCTCTCTCTTCCTCTCTGTGTCTCTCTCTGTCTCTCTGTCTCTCTCTCTCTCTCTCTCTTTGTCTCTCTCTCTCTCTCTCTCTCTGTCTCTCTCTCTTGTTCTGTTACTTTGTTATTAATTTGTTATTACCAGTCTCAGAGGGTGACTGGGTTGTTTGTTTTTCTCTCGTTTTGACAGATGGGAGGAAGAATACACCATGAGACTGGACCTACAGCACAGAGTGACGGACTTACAGGAGGTAAAACAATCTTTTATTCTCTCTTTTTCTCTCTCTCTCTCCCTCTAACCCTCTCCCTCTCTCTCTCTCTCTCTCTCTCTCTCTCTCTGTCTCTCTCTCTCTCTGTCTCTATCTCTCTCTAACTCTCTGTCGCTAACTCTCTCCCTCTCTCTCTGTCTGCCCCCCCCTCTCTCTTTGTGTCATGTCGTGTCTTATAAAGTGAATTAACTTTATGTTATCACACCATTAATGCTGTAACTTTGGCAGTGAAGCCCAGTGCTCCTGTAACACGTTTGTTTTTCACCTCATGTTTGGGCTGATTCTGTGTTGCCGTAGCAAACTGTGTAATTGGATCAGCTCCGAATGGTGTGTGTGTGTCTGCATGTGCCATCCTGTGTGTGTGTGTGAGTGTGTCTCTGCATGTGCCATCCTGTGTGTTTGCGTGTGTGTGTGTGTGTGTGAGAGTGTGTGTTTAAATAGACGGGAAAATCCCACGGTCTGTTTTAGTCGGGGGGGGGGGGGGGGGTAGGTTATGGGGGCTGAATGTTGACCTTGAAACACAGAGTTGGCGTTTGATTTCCTGACAGCACAGATGACTCAGTCACAGGTGTGTGAGAGCAGCACCTCTCCCCCAGACACACAGAACACACGGGTTTGTGTGTTTGTGTGTTTGTGTCGAGGCGTGTAATATTTGTGTTAAATGTGTATGTGTGTGTGTGTGTGTGTGTGTGTGTTTATCAGGAGTTGCAGGAGAGTGAGGTGTGTCAGGATGAGCTGGCCCTGAAAGTGCAGGAGTTGAAGTCTGACCTCGTCCTCTACAAAGGCCTGATGAGTAACGTAAGAGTCAAGTTACACACACACACACTCCTCTTTAACCAAAACTCAGTCAGATACACACACACACACACACACACACACACTCCTCTTAAATCAGAACTCAGTTGATGCACACATACACATTCAGACACACACACACACACACACACACACACACACTGTCCTCTTCAACCAAAACTAAGTCAGACACACACACACACACACACACACACACGAATCCTCGCAGAGTCTCCGTTTGTGATGGACCCATTCTTTCATGATGAATCCAGCCCAGCGTGTAAAGCATTCAAACTGATCAGAAAGCGAGAGAATAATCAGGTCCACTCAGTCTTCTCATTATTGATTATGACATCATCAGCCCAATTAGAACCCTCAGAACACTTTACCCAATCACATCACAATGGAACAGTCGGAACAAACGCCGTCTCCAGGGTTATAAATAGACAGCACACGTCTTCAACAGTGATGTGACTTCAGAAAATGATCTAATCACAGCCTCATCATAGAGAAACGATGAACACGCTTCACTGGATTCAGCGTGTATGGAGGACATTTATGGAGAATGCCAAAAATAATAATTAACCCAAAAAATATATATATGAATATCTAAGAATAATCACATACATATATATGCTATCTATTAGATTTTATTTCTGATTATTTTATGTTTTATTAATTCAGTTATGCATTTTATTGGCTCATATTTTTTAACGATTGAACGGTTTGCTTTTTTCCTTTTATTCATTTTCACTTTTATGGTTTAATTTTTGCACTCATAGTTCTCCATATCACTTTATGTTGCTTAGAGATGAGTTCTGTGGAGCTTTTCTGTTAGAGATTCTCCCATTGCAGAATGATTGCTCTGTTGTTCCGTGTTCAAATTAGAATCACAAGCCCTTGGTACATCGCGTTCCAATTCCATTTTAGAATTCAGTCATATTCACGGCTCTGTGACATCACCCGTTCTAATGTCTTGAATTCCTCCGTGCCAAAACGCCAGCCGCACAGATAAACAGACCACAGTACACTTTGGTTACTAAGTATTTAAGGTTCTGATAAGTGCATAAGCACACCAAACACAACAGGGTTGACAAGTTTAAAATGGTTTGTATTTTGTAAATACAGAGGATTATATTGTTAAACAAGCGCCACAATGTCTATGTAATCCGTTCTTTAATATTTCAGTCATATACATATACATAAACATATGCTTGATCAGTCAGTTCTATATTAAGTAAACAAGTAAACATAAGCAAGAAAACATTCTGAAAAATACATCTTAAATAAAATGAAACATTATAAAATGAAATACTACACTTTTGTATAGAGAATGCACAAGTGATTATTTTAATTCTATATTCATATTGTATCAGAAAGATACACTAGCATGGTTAAACTGAAAATGCACACACACTCACACACATATA
>NC_044503.1:34021983-34024483 GCF_902362185.1 Chanos chanos | reverse complement strand
TAAATAATTGTATCATAAGGACTCGATCGGTCTCCGGTCAGAAGCAAGATCTTTCCTCCACTCTCTCTGCGTGTGTGTGTGTGTGTGTGTGCTTAGAGGCTAAACACATATTTAAAGCATAGCTCTGTATCTCCAGTGTCTGATGCCAGGAAGTCAGAAAAAAAGGAACAAAACCGAAACATAGTCAGGTCTAATTAGAATTACTGGTTATAACAGCTTCAGTACAACAACAGTTAAACCCTCAGTACAACAACAGTTAAACTCTCAGTACAACAACAGTTAAACTCTCATTAAAACAACAATTACACCCTCAGTACAACAACAGTTAAACCCTCAGTACAACAACAGTTAAACCCTCAGTACAACTGCCTGTTGGGCATGATAGAAAGGAAACAGCTTAAAGGTGATCGAAGGATTTGAGAATCCATAATATTCAGTACTGCCTTTGAGAATCCACAATATTCAGTACTGGCTTTGAGAATTCATCATATTCAGTACTGGCTTTGAGAATTCATAATATTCAGTACTGGCTTTGAGAATTCATCATGTTCAGTACTACCTTTTAGAATTCATAATATTCAGTACTGGCATTGAGAATTCACAATATTCAGTACTGGCATTGAGAATTGATCATATTCAGTACTGGCATTGAGAATTCATAATATTCAGTACTACTTTTTGTAAAGTATGTCACATCTACGTGTAAATAAATAATTGTTAACTCTTTGAATGCCCTGAATTACTTACACTCTCGCTACAATGATACACACAGACACACACACAGACAGACACACACACACACACACAGAGCATATAGTATAGGTAGTGCTCATGTTAAATGCTTATTATTATTTTTCAAAGACACTAGTGAGATATTGAAGAAAATGCTTTAAATATGTGTCGAATGGCTGTCCGTGATCTTTGGGGGTCTCCTGTGTGTTTCTCTCCATTGTTTTCATGTCACGCCATTGCAAGTTCAGAATAGGTTTTAGCAGCTTCAGCAAAGCTAAAAAAACCAAAACCCAAAAAAAGAACAACAACACATCCCACTTTCCGTTTCAGTCATCCGTCTTACTTCCCTCTCCATCTTCCCTTCTTTATTTTGGTTTGTGGTCTCTTTTTTTTTTTTTTTTTTTTAAAGAAAATGTCTAACTTTGCAGTGAGGAGAAAGGTTTTCCGTGACCAAACTGCTGAGGTGAGATACGATGAAGATAAGTATGTGGGAGACCAGCGCGAAAAAAAAAAAAAAAAATGCTACGACGCGACTTAATAATGAATTAACCCGCGCCGCCGCGCGTATATACCGTGCTAACGACGCTTATGCTAAAGGGGAGAGTTGGAGGGAAGCGGGGGTGGGGGGTGGGGGGGGTGGGGGTTCACTCTGCTCGTGTTTTTGGTTTAGCAAAGGGCTAAAAAAAAAAAACGACATTACAATGGCCCCCCTAGCGCATGGCCGAGCCGAACGTACTTCTCCAACTTAGCGCGGAACGCTTAACGCTTAACGCTTACCTCTCCAACTTAACACTAAAAGCGAAATTAGCACGACTGAGGTGCAGTGGCACCAGTTTTTTTTGTTGTTGTTGGTGTTGTTGTTGTTATCCATAATGTTATCTATGCTACGTCTAGCTCAGCGAACAACATTCGTTACCCAGTCACCTCAGTGTCCCTCTCAGTCTCTAAGTTTCTAATTTTTCTCCTTCTGAGCGGAGCTTTAAGTTTATCTCCTCAGCATCTGTTCACACTGCGCTCCACGCGGCCGTGCTAAGTCAGCGCGTTCGGCCTAGCGTTTGCCAAAAAGGGTGCTCCAGGCCCCCTGGCTAAAGCAGAACCTGCAGAGTGAAAGGGCCTTGTATGTGTGTGTGTGTGTGTGTGTCTGTGTTTTTCTTTAACACTTCTCTCAGTGCTGTAGGAAAGGTCTAGAAACTCGGTTTCTGCCTCATCAGCTCTTCCTCACTCCCTTTCGGGGACGTCCGACGTAATCTCTGTTCAACCTGAACCTGACCGCAGCCTGTTACCCGTGACAGGTGAACACAGCGCAATACGCCGTCCCTCAGACGGTCCCTTAGCCCGTAGTCTGGGACACCGTCTGAGTCTAAAGCAGCTCAAGACTTCCCCAGTCTCCAACGACGCCACCAAAAAACGTCTCGCATCGCGTTCGCCTGAAAGAGGGATGGGTTAGGAATCCACAAACGGTTCGAGGAACGGATGGACCGGTGGGAGCGATCGACTGATGAGCGGATCGATGGGCGGATTGATCGGTCGGCGGGCTGCGCGGGTTCAGACGTTTGATGAGGGCCAAACCGAAGAGATAACAGGGTGGTTTTTTTTTTTCGATTAAAGCTGCTTTCTAAGGATGATGAGTCATATTGCGAACGCAGTTCCACTGGGACAGTACAGAGCTCTTAGCTCATCAAAGCGCTACAGTACAACACGAACGGAAAGGGCAAACAAAATAAAAAAAAGGTTTCTTGTTTTTTTGAATGAATCTGCTTAGGACGTT
>NC_044503.1:33996983-34006983 GCF_902362185.1 Chanos chanos | reverse complement strand
GTGATACTCGTTATATTAGTGCAGGGAGAGCCTTGCAGGTGAAATTTGTAGGCCTGTTATTGGTCAATCGGTAGACCTGTAGTTTTGTTTAAAACAGTCTGTACATAAGCGCGCCTGAAAAATTCCGGTGCCGTTAGCGGGCCCCGTTCCTGAATTTCGGGAGTCTGAAATCGGGAGTCTGGTGTGACTCGTTCTGGCTTCGTGGGAAAACGCGACTGGCCGCCTACGGGCGCGGTCAGTCAGGTGGGGCGCCTTCTCTGGCATACCGCTTCGGGGACTCCCGGTGCCAACGATGGCGCCCACACTGATACGAGCAAATCGGGGTTGGCGGCCTGGTCCTCCGCATGAGTTACGTTTCCATGGAGACCCTCACACAACCCCTCGGAAGTTGAGGCGAACGCTTCGGTGTTGACCGATGGGTCACGGCTGGTGCACGATGATTCCGTTTGAGGACTAAATAAAACCGGCTTGCATCTGAGGGAAGCTGGGATTATTGAAATGTAGATTTTCATGGACTGTGACAGATTTCACTGGTTTTGATAGACCGTGAACATATTTACATGGAAAACGCGGGAACCCAAAAGTTGCCTGGCTGGTCTCTATATTTATACAAGGGGAGTAACTTGAAATAGCTTTAACTTAACTGAACAATTTCTGTGTAAAATATGTGTGTAAAGTCACTTGTGTCTGTGTGTACGTGTGTGTGTGTGTGTGTGTGTGGCTGGGTGTACTGTATTTCCTTCTGTTAGGCAGAACGTGACAGGCCAGCTTAAAGATTAAGAGGCGTGACAATCATAGGAGAGGACAGACCACGTTTTTGAAGGAAGCTTAATTCGGCTGCCGTTGATGGAGCTGAACAATTGTTTGGTGCCTGTCAAAAACTCCACGGAGAAACACTCCAAAAACAAAACAAAACAAACAAACAAACAAACAAACAAACAAACAAAAGAAGGCATGTTCTCTGCGTTTTCCTCCTGACCTCACACAACCGTAAGCGAGTCTTTCTCTTTTTAAGAAAACTCATCCGGTCGTGAATCAAACAGTTCGCAGCTTCCTTAATGACGTCAGTGTCCTTTCTTTGGTTTTTACGCTTCTAGAGAGAATTACTGTTGCTTTCTCCTCGACCGTATTGAGAAATTGTACGTAGATCTTAACGATCAAGAGATGGGTGGCCTCCGAACTGTCGGAGCGCTCAGTTACCACGTGTTGCTGTGTTTTCTTGCGACGAGAGATGTGAAGTCCAGTTCCTGTCGGGCCAGTGCATTAGCTGGATTTTAGGATGGTTTTTAAAGAAGGTTCTAGACCACAGCTTTCAGGACGATGTGATTAGGGCTTTCGAAGCGAATCCGTTCTTTTCGTCACATGTCTGCGGAGTTTTGGAATGTGGAACACAGACCCGTAACGCGCCTTTGGCTTCTTTTGTCTCTGTGGGTTTTTTTTTTTTTTTTAATTTTTTTACATAAATGATGTATTTTGCACTCCCCCCCCCCCCCCATGTAAAATGTAATGTTATTGTTTATTTAAAGTGTTATAGAAATAATAAAGTAACTTTATGTTTGTCTTTCTGATTTGTCAAGAAATTTATTTGGCTTCAATATGAAAGTAAATGTCACATTAAAGGCAGAAGATGAAGGTAAAGGCATTGTGCATTCAGAATTCATGAAAATTGAATTGTAGTATTATTTGCTGTACGGTGACAGTGGTGAGAGAGAGACAAGAGAGAGAGAGCACACAGGAGTGACAGAGAATGAGTTAAATTAACATGACTTACAGAATATTTGTAATAGATGGACATACTGTGAATAGCTCACAAATGGATGGACACTGTGCAAATATGTACGTTTTTGGTGTGTGTGTGTGCGTGTGTGTGTGTCTGTGTTTCTGTTTATGTGTGTATGTGCCTTTGTGTGTGTGTGTGTGTGTGTGTGTGTATGTGCCTTTGTGTGTGTGTGTGTGTCCTCTCCTTCCCTGACCGACTGGTTCCGTTCCAGTAAAATAAAGAAAACGGCGCGAAACACACACACACACACACACACTAGTCTCAGTGTAGACTGACATTCCCAAACTCATCCGTGCGTTTTTCCGGAGAATGTCTGGGCACGGACACTCAGACGTAATATTCTATTAACACTCTCATTCGGGCGTTTCTCCGTCTTCTCCTCTCAGACCTCCCCCTTTCCCTCTGTTTTCCCCTCCTCCTGGATTGGCATTGGCACTTCCTCCTCATCTGTACACTGATTGGGTAAAGCTG
Organism: Chanos chanos; assembly: GCF_902362185.1. NCBI lineage: Eukaryota > Metazoa > Chordata > Actinopteri > Gonorynchiformes > Chanidae > Chanos > Chanos chanos. Next base: position 34,004,732 of record NC_044503.1, on the reverse strand, counting down.
GCTTGGGGTTGGGCCAGACACCTGTTCAGCCAGCCAATCAGATGAAAGGAAAGATCAAACGAGACATCTGAGGAAGTAACTGTGTGTTTAGTTTAGGAAACACTGCTGTAAGAGAGTGCTGCTCTCTAGACGAATATGTGGTAAGACTTTCCGGAATTTTCTTTATTGCGTTAATAGTGACTGAAACAGAAATGTTACAGAAATGATTGGTGTAAGCTAAGCAATATTTTAGAAGGGTGTATGTTTGTGTGTGTGTGTGTGTGTGCGTGTGAGAGAGAGAGAGAGAGAGAGAGAGAGAGAGAAAGAGAATGTGTGAGAATATATGTGTGTGTGTGTGTGTGTGTGTGTGTGTGTGTGTGTGTGTTTGAGGTGACACTAACCGCATTTTCTTGATAGGATCCGCCAGCATGCAGGTGTGGTTCTGCTGGTGAGAAGGAAACAGGTGAGCAGAGTGCACAGACACACACACGCAACACACACACTCAGAAAGAGCCACACTCTGTCTGTGAGAGGTCAAAGGTCGAAGGACAAAGAGAAAGAGAGAGAGAAAGAGAGACAGAGGGGGAGAATAGGTCAGTTTTGCATTCACAAATAATACTGCGTGTGTGTGTGTGTGTGTGTGGTGTGTGTTTGAGTGTGTGTGTGTGTGTGTGGTGTCTGTTTGAGTGTGTGTGTGTGTGTGTGTGTGTGGTGTCTGTTTGAGTGTGTGTGTGTGTGTGGTGTCTGTTTGAGTGTGTGTGTGTGTGTGTGTGTGTGTGGTGTGTGTGTGAGTGTGCGTGTGCGTGTGTGCGCGTGTGTGTGTGTATGTCTGTGAGTCTCACCTGTCGTCGGTGGAGGTAAGAAGGGCAGTTTAGGGGCCGGAGAGCCTTTGGTGATGACTGGACCAGTGGTGATTGTCTGGTAATCTCTCTCACACCTCGTACAGGAGACGTCTGTGCATTTGTAGCCCTCTGCGCATCCACACACAACGTTTTTGGTTGATGTGCATTTCTCCTTGATCACCATGTCTACAACAACCACAGCAACAACAACAAGAACAACAACTATAAAAATCAAAATAACAATAATGCCATCTTTAAATTATCATTCACGCAGAGATACAGGCAAGGGAGAACTGTGAGATACATTATAAATATACACAGTCACACACACACACACACACACACACACACACACACAAGCAGGCGCGTGCACACACACACACACACACACACACACAAGCAGGCGTGTGTGCACACGCACGCGCACACACACACACACACACACACACACACACATACACGTAAAGGGACAATTCAATAATACACAAATATATCCCAGTACGTGCTAGGATGGAAACTGAGAAAATCGGCCGGCGTCTACGGTTAATCCTGATTGGGTGCGTGATCGGTGCGTGCTACGATGACGCTGCTGTTCCGTCACACGGTCTTAAACGCCGTAAACACGTAGCCATGACGCAACTGTCACGGAAACCTTACAACATGACCGCTTTCCCACTTCACTTTTTGAGATTGTGAGAAAATCGCAACACGACCTTTCGAAAGGCTTTAGACAATGCGTTCCTCTGTTACAAAGGCACAGGCGTCAATCCAAGAGAGTAAACCCCGGGCAGCTGAGGTACTTGACTGTATCAATAAACAAACAAACAAACAAACAAAAACCTCAAACTGAACCTCGAAAAAAGCCAGTCTTTAAATTTTAGACGTAAAAAAGTTTGGATCTGGCTCGAAACCTGCTTTTTTTTGTTGTTTCCGCTACCGCTGCCTGTCGGTGTAATGGTCTGTACTGTCGTCTGTTGATCTGTCTGTCTGTCTGTCTTAACGTATTGACGGACTGCATGCCTGTCTGTCTGTCTGTCTTAATGTGTTGACGGACTGCCTGCCTGTCTATCTGTCTTAACGTGTTGACGGACTGCCTATCTGTCTGTCTGTCTCTTAACGTGTTTACGGACTGCCTGCCTGTCTGTCTGTCTGTCTTAACGTGTTGTCGGACTGCCTGCCTGTCTGTCTGTCTTAACGTGTTGACGGACCGCCTGCCTGTCTGTCTGTCTGTCTTAACGTGTTGTCGGACTGCCTGCCTGTCTGTCTGTCTTAACGTGTTGACGGACCGCCTGCCTGTCTGTCTGTCTGTCTTAACGTGTTGTCGGACTGCCTGCCTGTCTGTCTGTCTTAACGTGTTGACGGACTGTCTGCCTGTCTGTCTTAATGTGTTGATGGACTGTCTGTCTGTCTGTCTGTCTTAACGTGTTGACGGACCGTCTCAGTAATCACCCCCTTATATTCCTGTATAGTTTCCTGTCTACGCGTGTGGTCTTTTTTTTCCCTTTCAATCTCACATCTTGTCTTTTTTACTCCTTTTTTGACTTTTTTCTTTTTCCACTCCTGTCTTTTTTTACAGCTGCTCTCTAAAGGTAGAAGGTCACGTGACATTTAAAAAAACAAAAAACAAAAAAACATTCACGTCAACAGTTCATTTCCATCTCTCTCTCTCTCTCTCTCTCAATCTCTATCTGGTATATAAAAAGAAAGAGAGAGAGAGAAAAAAAAAAAAGACACTTTCGACTGCTGGTGTTTTCGTACGTCGAGGTCTTTGATGGTGGTCCACCCTCCTTGCTGTAAAGATGACTCAGTGTCTGATGTGAATCTGTGTGGGACCCCCTCAGCGGTTTTCTGTTACGGGACAGCACCACCTCACCCTCCCCGCATCTGTAGTGTTCATTTCGTATCCCTCATCTCTTCATTTCTCTACTACAACAACAGTCTCCCTGTTTTAGTCTTAGTTCTGTGAAATGAGTCAAAACCCCGTCGGTGTAATATCTTTATGCGTTGTTACTATAATATGTTTGTAATTAGAGGAATTAATGTAAAGGTTTCTTTTAAACTGTCTGTGATGTCCAGCAAAGACTGTTAGGGTACATAAAAACCCAGTCTGTTTATGTCTGGCTGTGTTGAATGAGCTCTGTTTTTGTTTATAATATGCTTCATAATACTTCACTGGTTCGCAAAATACTTTATAAACAGTTGGTAAGTGAGAGGAGTATAAGTCCAGGACTGTTATCAGAGAGATAAAAAAAAAAAAACTGAACTGGGTTAAGACATGGTCACAGACACATAGACACATACAAACACACACACACACAGACACACACACATACACACACAGACACACAGACACACACAGACACACACATACATACAAGCACACACACACACACACACACACACATACAGACACACAGACACACACACACACACACACACACAAATATATACAAACTTACGGTCCCCGTTGCAGACGTCGCATGTTTTGCAGTAGAAACTTTGTGAGGGTTCATCTCTATAAAATCCTGATATACACGGCTCACATGTTGGATTACGGGATGTTTTACAACTTTCTGTTATACGGTATCCTATGAACAAATAAAGAAATACACACACACACACACACACACACACACACACACACAGACACACACAAAATCAAACAAACCCAAACATACATTTATTAGAGATGAAAAAGACAATATACACAAAATGATGTCACTAGACGCCCACACTTACTGATATTCATGCGATAATGTACTATTTGTAACTCTCAGATGTTAGTCACGATAGTTCAGGAGAATTCTCATCTTTTTGTGAAATGGGTGAAAATCTTTTTCATTTTGGCTTTTCATCTCTTTTTCATCTTCTAATCATCATCATCATCATCATCATCATCATCGTCATCGTCATCTTCAAGGATCTCATTAGACCAAGACTACAGTCTTCAACATTTCACTCATCATAGCAACCTGACGGTATCCAGCCCTAATGACGTAGTTGTGATCTGACTGAGAGAGACCTTGGTGGCAGTTACCTGCTGGGCACTTATTGCAGCATCTTTGAGATCCATTATCCCCTTGAAGAAACTGTGTGTCCTCATCGCACTGTAGCACTGAGTGGACAGACAGGACGCGGGACGACAGAAGGAGCACGCTCAACAGGAGCCACATCTAAAAAAGACAAGACAGGGAGACAGACAGAGAGAGAGACAGTCAGAGAGAGAGACAGTCAGAGAGAGAGAGAGAGACAATCAGAGAGGGAGAGAGTTAGAGAGAGAGAGAGAGAGAGAGGCAGAGAAAGAGACAGTCAGAGAGCGAGAGACAGAGAGAGACACAGAGAGAGAGAGAGAGAGAGAGACAGTCAAAGAGAGAGACAGAGCGAAGACAGAAGCACAGAGAGAGAGAGAGAGTGACAGAGAGATAGAGAGCAAGAGACAGAGAGAGATAGAGACAGATAGAGGGAGACAGACAGACAGAAAGAGAGAGTGATGAGATGGGAGTAGATTAATAGATACAGTGTTTTGTGCTTCAGTGAACAGTAACCACAGAATCACCGCACGCGCCTGTTCTTCCATGAAATCAAAACCAAATACAACTGTAAGCAAAGATGCCACAGTTAACCTGTGTCTAACAGCTCGACGTTGTGTTAAAAGGACAGTCCCTCTCGACGTTTAATGAGCAAGGCTTTCACAAGGCTCGTAACGCAATGAAAAAACACGGAGCGAATGAAAGAATCGCGCGACGACCAAAAAAAAAAGCGAAGGCATTTAGCTCCTAAAAAAAAAAAGAAAAAAGAAAAAGAAAAAGAAGGAAAAAAAAAAAACGTAACACGCCATCACAAATTTTTAAACCCGGGTTCGCCCACGTTCTCTGCGTACAGAATGTGCAGTGGTTCAGCGTTTCTCTCAAAGAACGGCGCCTTAAAATCCTGCTTTGATATCGGGCCCATGTCTATATCTATATGTAAAAAAACCCCCCCCCCCCAAAAAAAACATCTCTTCATTTTCTCCTTTAACGCTGACAAACGAGCGTTTTGCTTCGACAGCTCGGCTCACGAGAATCTTCTGAAACCTCTTTATATACATATATATATATACATATGTGACGTCAGAGACACACACCGCTGCTGTAAGCAAGTACAGAGGTCTATGAAACAAAGAATCAATGAAAGACAGAGAAGAGCAGAGAAACCCGATTTCCCTCAAGATTTCTGTGTGCGTCTCACAGGCTACACTTCACACGCATGCACACGCAGACACACACACACAGACACACACACATACACACTTACATTTACAGTTGTACAGACAAGTGTGGCTTCACCTCAACTAGGTCACGAATGCATCTTCCTGTCACTGCCACACATGAAATTCACCATTAACTAACCTCTGTAACCAAGAACTTTTACTCGCATAAACAGAAACAGAGCCAAACAAAAGAAAAGATAAAAAACGACAACAACAACACCACTACATGCCACTCTAAACTAAAACACAAAAGTGTGTGTGTGTGTGTGTGTGTGTGTGTGTATGTGAGCGCTATTAGCAGATCACCGCATTGGGTTGCCAAGACAAAGTCGGAGATTTTAAGAGTTTGTTCTTACCACTAGTGAAGGAGCAAGTGAAAAGTAGAGTTAGTTGGAAAGAGAAGTGTGTTGACTGGACCCCGAGAAGACACTGACTTACACGGGGATGAATACGTCTCTCTAAAAACCTTATCACAAATGTCATGAGATGACTCATAAGAAAACCCGAAAGACAGCAGTTCAGGACCCCCTTATGGTACAGTCTTTCTCTCTCTCTCTCTCTCTCTCTCTCTATCTGTCTGTTTCTTTTGCTTAATAGCAGAGTCCTCCCACTATATTTCCACCATCGCTTATCTATTTTAAGTTTTTAACTTAGATTCCAAAACATTGTCCTCCTTTTTGACACTTGGTCCCCCTCCATATTCTGGTATGTTCTCTCCACCCCGTTCGCTATCGGTGGTGTTGAAAGAGACCTTAAAGACGCTGTGAAATCGGCTGACTGCAGAAAAAGAAGAAGAAGAGGAAGAAGAAGAAGAGGAAGAAGAAACTTCTAGAAAATGATGATACTCATAGTGCGCTTTGTAATGAAGCTTTAGCCTCAAGAGGTCAGAGTCATTGAGGTCAGGTCTATTCTGAGAGGTATAACAAGCACACACACACACGCGCGCATGCGCCCCGCGCGCACACACACACACACACACACACACACACACACACACACACACACACACACACACACACATCCTGTCTGGCCTGTATATGACTGTCACAGTGACAGAATCTCATCTGCTTTTTCTCACAGCGCCGCCTCAGCATGGAGGCATCTATCCAGACATCTAAACGCTGCTAGTCTTCTTTCTTTCCTCGCTCTCTCTCTCTCTCTCTCTCTCTCTCTGTCTCTCTCTGTCTTGCTCACATTCTTTCTTTTTTACGTTCTTTCTGTCTCTCTCTCTCTCTCTCTCTCTCTCTCTCCCTCAGTGTTGAACTCTGAGTGTTCATTGCCAGTTAGTGGGTATGGGGTCTCCGTTCTCACTCATTGTGGTTTGAGTTTTCTCAGTCTGTCCTCTTTTTTTTTCACAGAACAGGCGGCCACATCAGAAGACCCTCTCGTCGAGGCATTTGCCGTCAAACCTGTCCGTCACAGGTCACAGCCAATCAGCTTCAAGGTCAGTCAGGTGACTCACCTCTCACACACAAACACAGAATCTTACAGTTAACGGAATTGAAGATTGCACGTGCGTACCAGGAATCACAGAATCAGCACGAAAAAAACCCCTCAAACAACAACAACAAGAAAGAACAAAAAAACGAGCGTAGTCATACATTACATTACCGCAGAGAGCACAGACCAATGTCTTCACATGGCATATATACAAATTTACACACTGTTCTCCTATTTCATACACACACATTTACGCTGTTCTCCTATTTCATACACACACGTTTACACTGTTCTCCTATTTCATACACACACGTTTACACTGTTCTCCTATTTCATACACACACGTTTACACTGTTCTCCTATTTCATACACACACGTTTACACTGTTCTCCTATTTCATACACACACATTTACACTGTTCTCCTATTTCATACACACACATTTACACTGTTCTCCTATTTCATACACACACGTTTACACTGTTCTCCTATTTCATACACACACATTTACACACTGTTCTCCTATTTCATACACACACGTTTATACTGTTCTCCTATTTCATATACACACGTTTACAAGCTGTTCTCCTATTTCATACACACACGTTTACACTGTTCTCCCATTTCATACACACACATTTACACACTGTTCTCCTATTTCATACACACACGTTTACACTGTTCTCCTATTTCATACACACACGTTTACACTGTTCTCCTATTTCATACACACACGTTTACACTGTTCTCCTATTTCATACACACATTTACACACTGTTCTCCTATTTCATACACACACGTTTACACTGTTCTCCTATTTCATACACACACGTTTACACTGTTCTCCCATTTCATACACACATTTACACACTGTTCTCCTATTTCATACACACACGTTTACACTGTTCTCCTATTTCATACACACACGTTTACACTGTTCTCCTATTTCATACACACATTTACACTGTTCTCCTATTTCATACACACACATTTACACTGTTCTCCTATTTCATACACACAGTTACTCACTGTTCTCCTATTTCATACACACGTTTACACTGTTCTCCTATTTCATACACACACGTTTACACTGTTCTCCTATTTCATACACACACGTTTACACTGTTCTCCTATTTCATATACACACGTTTACAAGCTGTTCTCCTATTTCATACACACACGTTTACACTGTTCTCCTATTTCATACACACACGTCTGCACACTGTTCTCCTATTTCATA